>NW_025544661.1:828498-828829 GCF_011800055.1 Colletotrichum gloeosporioides | reverse complement strand
TAAAGAAATTATAAATATAGAAAATTTAAGTATAAGAAATATAAATAGAGAAGAAATATATAAAGAAAATATAAATAAGAGAAATACTCCTTAAGAAATTTAAAATAAAGAAATTAAGAGTAAAGAAAGTTTAAATAAAAAAACTTTAAATAAAGAAATTTTAAGTAAAAAAGATAATTAACTAAAATTAATATTAAGAAAATAGTTATAGAGAATTTCTATATAGAGTAATATTTAGAGAACTAATATTAAAAGAGTATATAGAGGTAGATATATTTATAAAGCTATATCTTTTATAATATATAGATAAAAGATATATAAATAGCTTAAA
>NW_025544661.1:804124-828206 GCF_011800055.1 Colletotrichum gloeosporioides | reverse complement strand
TTCTCTAAGTATATATCCTCTTATACCTCTTATTCTATCTTTATAGTAGGAATTTAAACTAAAAAATATAAAATATTATCTTATTATTAAATTATTATTATTCCCTTAAGTATAATTTCACTTAATTTAGTATTTTAAGCTAAATAGAAATTAAAACTAGTTTTAATTTATAAATATATTAGATTATATTAATAACCTCTATATTAGTTATTAATACTTTATTTATATTCTCTTATATTCTAATAAGACTTAGAAGTTTAATTTAGTTCTTATTAATACTTACTATAATATTACTAATAATATCTTAAACTTATTTTCTTACTAATTTATAAAAAGAGAATTAGTAGCTATATATATAGTTTATTAAAAAATAACCTTTAAGAACTTAAATATATCTTATTCTTAAGTTCTACTAACTTAAATTATTTTATTAGACTTTATTATATAAAAAATCTTTTTAATATTACTTATTACTTCTATTTCTATATATTATTTACTTTCTAAAGGATTCTCTTTTTCTCCTTTATAAATTTTAGAGAAGAGAATTTCTAAAGAACTAATATAAAGAATATTTCCTTAAGTATAAAGAAGTCCTAAGTTTAAAGAAATCTTTTATAAAGGTCTAGCCACCTAAGCTAGAAGGGCTTAGGGATGGTTTAACTAGACTAAGCTGAAAGGATAGAGAACCCTATAGAGATAGGGTATAAAACCCTCTATAATGAGGACTTAGTGAGTACTTACTAAAGAGTTAGAAAAGAAGATTTTAGAAGAAGTAAGCAAAAATAGTATAGTAATATTATACCTACCTTATAGGTGCTTTTTCTATTAGTTTAACCTAACTATAGCTTATAGCCTCTAAATACCTTTATAATTCTTTTACTTCTACTTTACTTTAAGAAGGTTAGTAATAATAATAGTACTATACACCTAAGTAATACCTACTAATTAAGCTAAGGAACTCACACTTAGTATTTACTAAGTACTGAGTGAGATAGCTTATATAAGCCTATATAGGGAAAACAACCTTAGTGAACAATTAGAGGATAATATAAGTTAATAAGGGGAGGTAAAAAGCTATACTTTAAGTAAAACTAGGAGCTCTAAAGAGGATAAGCTACTTATACTAAATATTTACTAAAAGGATAATAAGTATATATAGGAGAATAGGGAATATAAGACCCCTCTTTATAGATTAGATAGGCTATAAAGCTAAATATTTATAGCTACTACTTATAAGCTAGCTTAAGCTAGAGGGCTAGATAAAGCTACTAGCTAAATGCTAATATAGTAGATTATAATTATAATAACTAATTAGTATAAACTAATTACTATTATATTAAGTAACTAAATACCTACTGAATAGTTACTAAAGGTTTATAAGAAACCTTTAAACTATAATATAGTTTACTTTACTAGTAAATCTATTAATATAAAAAGGGAAGATTAGCTTATTATAGTAGAGGAGGCTTATAAGTACTACTCTAGCTACTCTGATAGCTAGTATATTTAGTAGGCTTTAAGTATAGTAAAGTATACCTTATAAATAGAATAGTAAACTTATTAGTAAATACTTATAGATATATTAGGGAAGTAGGTTAACTTTATATAAGAAAACTTTAGAGTTTTTATGAGAAAGTAGTATATAGTGCTTAAACTCTAAGAATAGAACTATTATGATACCTTAAGGTAGTGCTACTAAAAAGATAATAAGAAACTTATTACATATTAGGCTTATTAGGAGTCTATTAACTAAGCCCTTAGTAAGCTGAATATAGGTAATATAAAGGCTTATATATTTTTTTAGGGTTTTACTAAGACCTTAAAAGATAAGCTTTTTAAGTAAGATATTAATTATACTAATATATATATTATAGCCCTATATATATAGAGATTATAGGAGATTTTAGAAGGGAGATATATAGGAAGGCTTACTAGCTGTTCTAAGTTATATAAGTAATTATACTTAGGCTCCTTAGATTACCCTTATAAGAGCGGCTTATAACCCTCTTAGTTAATAGACCTAAGGGAATACTATCTAGAGACCTTATCCTAGAATAACTACTTAGTAAACCTTTATATAGGGCTTAGCTTTAATAGTAAGCCTCCTAATCTTTAGAGAACCTAATACTATAATTATAAGAAATATAGGTATATATCTCCTAATTATATTAAACTATATATATAGCTTATAAGTAGTAACTAGAACCTAAACCTAAGATAGGGTAGGATTAATACTATTATAGTCTTTTATATAAATAATACTGAAGATTTAGGAAATAAGTAAGTATAGAGGTAACTTTAAGGGGTATTATACTAGAAATCACTTTAGTTCCTATAGGGTAGATTATTAAGGGTTAAGTAATTACACTCTAAATATATAATAAGGTTAAACTATTAGTTAATATAGATATTTATATTATAGTAGACCTTATATAAGAAGACTTTATTAAGAAACTCTTACTAAAAGAGGTTATTAGTATTATAGCCTTAGAGCTAGTAGACTTTTAAGGAAGATTAATACCTACTAGTAAAGTTTATTAGCTTACCTTCTTCTTAATTAATAGCTAAGGCTATTTATAGAAGATTTAGAAAGTATTTATAGCTAGCTTATATCCTAAGGAAGTAGGAGATATCCTTCTATCTAATAACTTAATAAGTAGAGAAGGTATTTATATAGATATCTATACTTATACTTAGTTATATAATTATATCTTACTTACTAAGCTAGAGGTAATAGTATAAGAGATTATAGAAAATAGCTAGAAAGCCTATATAATATACTTAATAGGAGTTTTAGCTTTAGATAAAAAAGATATTAATACCTTAGGTGAAGGCTTACTAGATAAGGGGTGTGAGAAGAATATCCCTAAAGAACTTAAACCCTTTACTAACGCTTTTAATAAGGAAAATATAAAGAAGGTCCCTAAATTAAAGGGAGTAGTATATTATATTAAGCTAAAACCTAGTAAAAAGCCCCTATATAGGCTAATATACCTTATATTAGCAGAATAGCTATAAACTCTTACTAAATATATTTAGGAAATAGAGGTAGCTAGATATATCTACTACTTAACTAGCTCTACTAAGGCGCTAGTCCTATTTATACCTAAAAAGGATAGTAGCTTATAGTTATATATAGATTATAGAGGACTAAATAAAATTATAGTAAAGAATTAATACCCTCTACTACTAATTAGTAAGCTTCTAGATAGGCTTATTAGTATAAAGTTTATTTCTAAAATTAATTTAAGTGAGGTATATTATAGAATTATAATTAATAAAGTAAATAGATAGAAGACTGTGTTTAAGACCTAATATAAGTACTTTAAGTATATAGTAATACTATTTAGGCTTATAAACGCTTTAGTAATTTTCTAAATATATATTCACTAAATACTTATTAACCTTCTAAATACTTACTATATTATATACTTAGATAATATCCTAATCTATTTAGATACTAAGGAGTAGTATACTAAAGACCTCTATATAGTCCTATATCGCCTGAAGGTTACTAAGCTATTTATGAAACTAAAGAAGTGTAACTTTTATTAAATAGAAGTAGATTTCCTTAGGTTTTATATTACTTAAAATAGTATTAAAATAGACCTAGATAGAGTTTAAGTAGTTGCTAAATAGCTAATACTAAAGTCCTTTAGGGATATTTAAGTTTTCTTTAGCTTCTATAATTTTTATTATAAATTTATTGCTAAATACTTCTATATTATAGCTCTTATAAATAGTATACTAAAAGGAAGTTAAAATAGTATAAAGTTAGGAGCTTTTATTTAGATAGAGGAGATATAAACTATATTTAAGATACTTTAGAGAGTATTTACTAAAGCCTTAATATTAAAACACTATAACTTAGTGCTAGAAATTAAGGTTAAGACTAATACGTCTACTTAGGTAGTATTTAGTATGCTTTTATAGAAATATAGTACTATCTAATACTTAGTAGCCTTTTAGTTAAGAAAGCTTTTAGATATAGAAAGATATTAAGCTATAGGGTAATAAGAGCTCCTTACTATTATAGAAAGCTTAAATTACTAAGCGTAATATCTCTAAAGGCTTCTTAAGAAATTCTTAGTACTTATAGATTATATAGTACTAAAGGAGGTACTTACTATACTTATATATAATATTTATAGAAGGCTTATATAATAGGTTTACTATCTATTAGTGTTTAATTTTAAAATTTAGTATAGATTAAAAGTTATTAATCTAATAGATAGACTATTATAACGTTCTAACTATATAGTAGAAGACTTTAGGGTAGATAATATACTCCCTACTTTTAGGAAGAAGCTAGGATTTATTAGCTAGCTATTAGTAATAACTTACTAATATATTACTAAGCTTAAAAGAACTATAGCTACTATAAGAACTTATATTTAAGCTATTTAGTAAAATATATAAGAACCTTACTAGAAGGCTAGCTTTAAAGTTAAGGGATCCTTACCTTTAGGTTAGTATTACCTTATAAAAAGTACTAATAAGTTACTATATTAAAGTATATATATTAGCGTTATTACCTATTTAAAATTATATATAGATACTATACTAACTGCTTTATAAGAAGATAGTAATATACTAGAGGACTTAAGGGGAGCTAGGATTACTATACTAGAGTAGTATATCTTATATACTATAATAAGGGAGCTTATTTAGGATGAAATAATATATATACTATAACTAAGTGTGAATCTTAAATAGATAGTTAGAGGACTATAAGCTAAAGACTACTTCTATAGAGAACTTATAGCTAAGGTTTACTAAGATACTAAGGAATACTAAGGGTACTAACTTAATAAGAATAATATTTTTTAGTTTAGAAGAAGACTTATTATCCTAGAAGAAGGATCTCTCTACTATAAAATCCTAAAAAACTACTATAATACGCTTAGATTAAGGTATATAGGGGTAAATAAAATAGTAAAGCTAATCCTATAAAAATTCTATTAGCTACACCTAATAGAGGATATATAGTGATATATTACTAAGTGCTTATATTACTAAGGAGTATATATACTATAATATAAGCTATATAGACTACTATAAATACTAAAATTACTAATATACCTATTTTAATAGATTTCTTTAGACTTTTTAACTAACTTACTAAAGAGTTACTAAGATAATAGGATTATATATAATATAATCTTAGTAGTTATATATTAAATAACTAAAGTAGTATAATTTCTAGTAATAACTAAGCAATTAGATGCTATAAGTTTAGTAAGGATCTTATACTAAGAGATTAAATACTAATATAGTATACTTAAAGCTATTATTAGTAATTAAGATAAGTTAATTACTAGCTAGTTCTAATAAGACTAAACTAAGGCTTAAGATATAGAAAGGTATATCTTTATTATATAGTATCTATAAATAGATAGCTAGACTAAAAGAATATACTAAACCCTAACTATATACCTCTTAAAGTTTAGCAAAAGCTTATATAACTAATAGGTAATATAGCTAGTTAAAGCTAAATTCTTATATAATAATAGTAGATATACTACTATTAGTATATTACTATTTAAGGCCTTTATAGGTTACTACTTTTAAATAATTAATTACTACCTACTAAGTATTAAAATTAGAACTTAAGAGGTTAATAAAAAGCTTAAGAAGCTAATAGAGGTTTACTAAAAGATAGCTAAGAATTAGCAATATATAATAGAAGTATAAGCTAAAAATATAAACACTAAAAGGAAGGTATAATTATATAAGGTTAGAGATATTATAAAGCTTTTAATAAAAAACTTCTACTTTATAAAAGGTTAGTAAAAACTTACTCTGCGATTTATTCCTATATTAATTATAGAGGTTATAAGCCCTAATACTTATAGAGTATAGCTCTTAGAAAAATATAATAAAGTGTATAATATCTTCTTAGTCGCTTTACTAGAGCTATAGTATAGCTAAAAGCTTACTAAAAGATAGCTTCTAAACCTAAAAGAGGACCCTAAAGAATAGGAAGTTAAGGATATTATATTATAAAGGGATATATTAGTAAGCCCCCTATATTTAGTTAAGTAGAAAGGCTAACTAGTAGAATATAACACCTAAGAGCTTAAAGAATACTTAGTGAATATTTTATAAATCCTCATAAGATTTAAGAAGTAATAGTATAAGTTACACTATAAGTAGGATAATAAGTAGTATAGAGAAATAAGGAAAAGTTAATTAACTATAGAAAAACTCTAAAGAAAACTACTCTTAAAGTAATATATAAACCTAGAGGTATCTAACTAAGAACTCTAAAGAAAAGCTACTATATACTTACTAAAGATCTACTGAAAACTACTAAAAATTATCCTCTAAGTCACTTAAATCCTTACTAGTACTATTACTATTAGGACTAATATCTATATCGTTCTTACTATTACTACTCTTACCTTCTAATAACTTATCCTCCTCCCTAAAGCTAATAAAATTCTTATAAATATTTATAGAGGAGGTACTAATATCCTTATAAGTATTAAATTAGGAAGTAAGGCTAAAGCTAATATATTTAAGGATTATAACTAAGGTATACTTATAAGAATTATAAAGTATTTAAGAAGCTTAAACCTTAGAGGGATCCTAAGTAAGTAAACTAGATATATAAGGGTTATTACTTAAGAGATACTTCTCTAGGATATTATTAAGCTTATTAAGGAACTAAGCTTAATTAAAGATATAACTTTTATTTTAGAGGTACTAAGGTAAGGTATTCTTAAGCTGAAGATAAGTCTACTTAATAAAGTTTTTATCTTTTTTTTAGTAAGTATTTTATAAAGAAACTATTAGCTATTAAAGAAAAACTTAATTTAAGGGATTATATACCTTAAGCTAGATCTTAAGATATACTTAGGTATAGTTAGTAGCAGTCTCCTTAGTATTTATCTATAGTAGTTAGTTATTATACTACTTAGAGTTAGGCTAAAGCTTAATAGAGTTTACTAATTACTTATAGAGCAATAAGAGAAACACCTAACTATTTATAATTATAGTATATATATAGTAGATCTTATACTAATAATACTTACTAGCTTTAATCTAAGTAGTATAGCATTTCACTTAGTTCTAAAAGATTTAAATACTATTAACTAAGTAGTTAGAGATCTAGTTATACTAATAGTTAGTCTAATACTTTAGTAAAGGGTTACTAAATACTTACCTTATAATACTTAACACTATATAAATAATATATCTAATAGGTAGTATCACCTATATTAGTATAGGTATATATTACTCTAGTAGTCTAATAGAGCTATAAGGTATAAGAGATATAAGGCTTACTACTACCTAATTAGTTATACTAATAGGTACTACTATTCTTTACTAAGTTATTAGGCTTATATAACACTAAAATACAGGTAATTAAGGTCTTAGTATTTATAATAATTAGATATAAAAGTAGTATTAGAAGGGGAAGGCTTTATAAAGGTTTAATAAAACCTTATGAAATATAAAAGTTATTATAATATAATATAATAAAGAGGAAGAAAAAAACTAACCTTAAGTGGGAAAAAAGGTACTACTTTATAAATAGATATAAAGTATTATTAAATAGTTAGGGAAGTAACTATAATTTCAAATAGAAAGAATAGTAGTTATTTACTATAGTAAGTACTACTAAAGGTGAGAAGGTAAATATAGTAAATTAATAATAGTAGTTACTATTTAACGTTCTAAATAGCCTTATAATATACTTATTTTAGAAGGGAGATAAATAGGATAAAAAAATAAAGTTATTATAAGGCTATTATTTAGAAAAGGCTTACTAATTAAAGAATAAAACATCTATAAGTAAAGAATATAAAACCTACTAAAGATAATTTCTTTTTTTAAGAAATAAGAGAGACCCTTAATAAAATCCTATTTAGTAGATAATAATAATACTAAAGGATAAAGAAGCCTTAGCGAATATATAATAGATAACTACTATATAAATAATAGAGATAACTTATAATAATAATAATAACTATAAAAAAGCTTATTATAGATAATAGAGGTTCTCGCCTACTACTAGTCTTATTCTATAATAGGGATTACTATAATTAGAAGGGGGATAATTATAAAGGTCTAGCTACTTAGGCTAAAAGGGCTTAGGGATAGTTTAGCTAAACTAAGCTAAAAGGACAGAGAACCCTATAGAGATAAGGTATAGAACCCTCTATAACGAGGACTTAGCAAGTACTCACTAAAGAGTTAGAAAAGAAGATCTTAGAAGAAGTAAACAAAAGTAGCGTAGTAATACTATACCTACCTTATAGGTACTTCTTCTATCAGTTTGACCTAACTATAGCCTATAGCCCCTAAATACCTTTATATCTTTCTCTTATTTTTATAATACTAATATCCCTAAAAATCTTCTCTATTTCTTAAGAGAACTAATAGAAATATAATAACTTTAGCTAAAATAAGTCTAAAGTTATAAACTATATTATATAAAATTATTAATATCTAATAATAGTAGTTTACTAGGAAAGAATAAATAAGAACTCTTTAGTAATATTTAGAAAAACTTATATACTTAATAACTTTAAGGATAACCTTTATTTTATATTAAAATTATTTACTTTCTACCTCTTATCTACCTCTATCTTTATTCTTAAAATTTAAATTAATTATAATCTTAACTAAGAGATCTTATTTAAACTTAATTAGTTTATATAGAAGAATATCTTCCTAATTTAAACTATAATTATCTTTAAGGATATCTTAAGCTTAAATATAGTATTAATAGGTTCTCTATACTTAGATGTTAAATATAGATAGACTAATTAAAGAATTATAGGAGTAATAACTAAGTTCTTATAGTATTTACTGAGGATTATTTAAAAATAGCTATATTATAAATCTAAGTCTTAAAGTAGGTTATCTATATTTCTTTAGTATATTTTTTACTATACTAATAGCTAAATATATAAGTAGTAATAATATAATTAGAATAAGTAAAATAAAATAAAGATTAAATTAAAATAAATAATATCCTCTATCTATTCTAAATTCTTATTAATAAATTTCTAAACCTTTTAAAAATATAATTTATATATTCTAATATATTTATATTTTTATTTCTTTAATTATAGTATTTTATTATACCTTATTTAGGGAATTCTAATCNTAAATACTCTTAGATTATTATTTTCTTTATATATATTATTCTAATATTTAGCTACTACTTTAGCTAGTAAAACTTAGCTTTAATATTAGTTATATTATTAATATATTTTTATACCTTTATAATATAAGGATTAATAAAATAATCCCCTATAACCTTCTACTTCTCTCTTATACTAAAGCTAATAGGGTAACTTATAGAAATAATTATTATAATAATACTATAGATTATTATAATAACTTTATAGGTATAAACTATAAATATATAGTAGTAGGGATATATCTATAGGTATACCTTAATAGATAGATTAGAGAGATTTAGTATAAATAATTTAAGATATTTAAAATTATACTTATAATAGTTTTATTTTATTAGTTATAAGAGGTAAGATTAATTCTATTAGGGTAGATTTAAAATTTCTATAATATAGCTATATAAACTACTTATATAAGTTATATAATTATTTTAAAATAAAGGTTACTATTACTATAGTAATAGAGGTATATTATACCTACTAAATCCTAGATATAATATAATTAATATATATAACCCCTCTTTTTAAATCTACTAACTAACTAAAGTTATTTTTTTTCTTCTCTCTATAAATATATTACTACTATAACTTTATATAATTTATTCTTCTATCTATATAAGTATTTTTATCTTAATATCTTTATCCTTTCTTAAAAGTTAATTTCTTATAAATATAAATCTATAATACCTATATACTAATATAATAGTAGTATAAGTAATACTAGAAATATACTTAAGTAGACTACTTATAAGACTACTCCTAAGACTACTAGTAAAACTACTAATAAGACTACTAATAAGATTACTAATAAGACTACTCCTAAAACTACTTATAAAACTATTATAAAGAAGCTATCCTATATAATTAAATAGTAAATACTAACTTATAAATATAAACTTAGATATAAGTTAAATTATTATAATTCTTAAAAATTATTATAATTCTTAAAAATTATTATAATACTAATATTTTAAAGACTATACTCTTTAAGAAATACACTATATCTAAGCCTTATATAGGCCTTTAATTCTAAAAATATTTTTTAAGAATCTTATTAAGAAGATTATACTTAAATACTATAAGGTTTACTCTATTATACTTAACTATATTTAAGCTTTTACTCTTAAAGTATTATAAAAGAGTTCTAAAGCCCTCTTAGTTTCTATATTTAATAATATATTTTTATTTCCTTTTCTAAATTCTTTACTAATATTTTTTAATATATATATAGGTAGCTATCTATACCTACTAAGTTACTATTAATACTAAAAATCTTATTTTAGTTAAGAAGATTTATATATTATCCTAAAGAATAGGTATTTTATAGTTAGGTAATATATAAGAAAGTACTTTATTTTATTTCTATTTTATTATTTTACTTTACTTATATTATTTTAGAATATACTATATATATTAACTATTATTAGAGAGCTATTAATAAAACTTAGTTCTAAAATTATCTATATATAACCTTAAAACTAAACTTAACTATTTAATATAAACTTAAGAGTAATAAAACTATTCCTAAAACTAAGAAAGGTATTATTATTAAGAAGACTCTTATAAAGTAAAAGAGGTCTATAAGTATACTTAAAATAAAAAAGAGAACTAAAATTAATTAAGAAAATAATATCTCTATTCTAAATAACTATAAATTAAATATACTTTTAGATATTACTATATTAAAATATCTTAGTTAGTTTTAATTATTATCTCTTAATACCTACTAAGATACTTAGAATAACCTTAATATTACTAATATAATTATTTCCTCTAAAATTACTATAAATAGAAATACTACTCCTTAAATTAAAAATAATATTAATACTTTAGAGGGAACTAATAACTAATAGAATAAAGTTTAAAAGAATAAAGCTTAAGGGAATAAAGTTTAAAAGAATAAAGTTTAAAGGAATAAAGTTTAAGGGAATAAAGCTTAAAGGAATAAAAATTAAGGGAATAAAAAGCTAAGTAATATAGATAAAGAGAAGATTAGTTATACTAATAATAACTAAAAATTACTTAATAATAATAATATATCTAAAGTAATTAGTAATTATTAGAATAAAGAGTAAAGTAATAGAGATAAGTAGAATATTAGCCCTTATAATAAGATTTAAGCCTTTTTTAGTAGAAATTATACTTTATAGGAAATCTTTAGTAATAATAATATAATTAATAGAAATATAAAAAATAGTTTTATAACTAAAGAACTTTTTAATAAAAGAAATAGTAATAATATCCTTAATATTAAATAAGAAGGTTTTTTTAAAATAATATAGAAGAATAATAGTAAGTATAAGAAACTATTAGATATATAGCTAGATAATATAAATTTAGAGTAAAGAATCCCTAAGTATTAAATAATATAAATAGGAAATAGTAACTTTAGAACTATAGAATAAGAAATAACTTAATTAAATTAAAAATCTAAAGAATTTAGTAATAAGAATATAAAACTAAATAGTAGAGATTATATATAATATATTTTAAAGATATATAGTAGTTAAGCTTCTATTTATAGACTTATACTACTAAAATAAAATTTTATATAAGATTATTATAATAGTTATTATAATATATTATAATTTTAGGAGGTATAGTATTACTTATAACCCTATAAATATAAATAGAATCTCTACCTATACTTATATTTATATCTACCTATATACCTAGTAAACCTATCTACCTATAGCCTAAGTCTATTTATAACCTAACCTATTTATATAGCTACCTGTGGGTATCTATAGCATAGGTAATTCGAAGCCTACCTGTGGAAGGTCTTGTACCCCTGAGCGATAGCGCTAGTATCGTTGTTGAGGTCAACTCCAAGTCGTCGCGATGGAGGCCCGGTGACAAAGTCATCAACGCAACCAACTCAACCTGGAAAGCTGGTCAGACTGCTGCAACTTTCAACAACAAAGTTGGCGGCGGATCAGGCGACATGGACGGAGTATTGCAACAGTATTCTGTGTTCGACGAAGACGCGCTTGCGCCGATGCCATCGAATCTCAATTTCGAAGAGGCCGCATCCCTCAGTGGACCGTACGTCACCGCCTGGAATACGCTCTTTGGGGGCCCTCAGTATCTGAAGAAGGGAGACGTTGTGGTCATTCAGGGCACCGGTGGTGTTAGTATCGCAGTGCTTCAGGTGAGTTGTGCTCAGGTTGCTTGTATCTGGTGGTCAGAGACACTGACAGGTTCGAGATTGCTGCAGCAGTTGGGGCGGTGACCATCGCCTTCTCAACATCAGAGGACAAACTTGATCTCCTTCGCGAACTCGGGGCGACGCATGTCTTCAATTACAAAAACAACCGCAACTGGAGCAAAGACGTTCTCAAAGTCACGCAAGGACGAGGAGCTAACCACGTCGTTGACGTCGTAGGAGCCGCGACCATCGCCGAATCTCTTCGTGCGCTTCGTCAAGATGGTCTAGTTTCGGCCATCGGGTTCCTGTCCGGCTCCGAAAAACATGATCTGATACCCGATCTTGTTTTTGGCGCGAAGACAAGTAGGTTTAGAGCAATCCTTAGTGCAACACCGACTGACTTAGTTCGCAGTCCGAGGCCTAATGTTTGGGAGTCTGGGGATGTTCCAGGAGATGAGTGCCTTCGTCGAGAAGAACAACATGAAGCCGCCGGTCGCTGAGGTGTTTGGATGGAAAGATGCAAAGAAGGCCTACAAAGCTCTGTTCAGGCAGGGCTTTGTGGGGAAGGTTGCGATCAAGGTCGCCCAAGACTGACCGTCGAAGAACATTTCTTAGGTAGTGATTGAGATACTGTAGGAGAACACGAGCCTCGAGTTCTTAAAGATACACCTGCTTTTTCAAGCACCTGCATTTGCAATTCCATGATAAAAGTAATTCAGTTTCATCTGCACACAATGTCCAGCGAGGCATGACCCCAGTCCGATGCACCGCGTTGGGCGGCATCGGTCGAAAACGCTGTAAGTGCTGACATACAGGGGCTTCAGCGATCTTGAGGGGACATGTAACTAAAACCGATGTGTTAGCGCACCAGAGCGATCGCCATGCAAACGGGCGCGACAACTAACATTGACGGGCGAAGCACGAGTAGCTACGCGTTTTGCAGTTACAGTGTTTGGGATAAGAATGTAAGCCATGTCAGCATGCGGCAGAAAGTTGCCGTGTTGAAAGGATTCCAGCCTTATGACGCATTACATTTTCGTGTGAAAGCTGTCCTTTGCCTGATGAGATGTTGGCATTGAAATGGATATTTTACTGTCTGCGTGAGTCCTTTTCGTGGCATCGAAGTCAGCCATCAAAAATCTAGTATTCGTACCCAGCTTTACAGAGGAGCAACTGCCTGACCCACACTATCATGGCACCCCTGAATATTCTCATCGTCGGCTGTAGCATCGCCGGGCCGACTCTCGCCACTTTTCTCTTACTCACCGAGACACCGGCGTCTGAGAAACCTCGCATCACGATCTTGGAGAGAGCACCAGTTTTCCGTCCTCAGGGCCAGAACATTGATGTTCGAGGTGCGGGTGTGACCATCATTCGTAAGCTCGGACTTAAAGCCGCCATACGCGGTGCCACCACAGGCGAAGAAGGCGTACATTTCGTCGATAAAAATGACCACATATGGGCCTCTTTCGGTGCCGACAAGAGTGGTAGAACGCAAACTCCCACAAGCGACATCGAGATTTTGAGAGGCCGGATGGCAGATTTGTTGTACAAGAAGAGTCGACAGGTTAGCAAGGCGGTGCAAGATGAAGGTGGGGCCGGGATTGAATACATCTTCGGGGACTACCTGGATCAGCTGGAACAAGATGGCGACAAAGTCCATGCCCACTTTGCAAAGAGTGGCGAAAGAGGGACTTACGACATTGTTGTTGGGGCTGACGGTCTCCAAAGTGGCACCCGAAAACTGGCTTGGGGACAAGAAGGTGAGGAGGAGAGGATGAAGAGGCTCGGCATGTACGGCGGCTTCTTCAGCATGCCGCGCGGCCCCACAGATTCGGAATGGCGCCGGTGGTTCCATGCCGAAGGCCGCCGTGGAATCATGATCCGTCCATCGGGTTTGAACGACCGTACGACGGTCTTCATGGCCATTGTCAACGACCAAGATGACAGACTTCGGGTAGCCGCAGAGAGAAAAGGGGGAAGCACTGCAGCGCAAAAAGCGATCCTGAAGGAATATTTTGAGGGTCTGGGATGGGAGACTGATCGGATTATCAAGGAAATGATGGCGACTGATGATTTCTACTATGACACCATCAGCCAGATCAAGATGGACAAGTGGAGCAAAGGCAGAGTTGTTCTCCTGGGAGATGCAGGATACTGCGCGAGTCCGTTGTCAGGCATGGGAACGACCCTGGCACTGAACGGCGCCTACAACTTGGCGGGCGCTATCACACAATTCCCGAACGACTTGCAAGCCGCCTTTGACCAATATGAGCAGAAGATGCGGCCGACGGTTGACAAAGCGCAGCGTTTGGCACCAGGCATGCCTCACCTGTTTCACCCAGAGACGGCCTGGGGAGTCTGGATGTTAAACATCTTCGTGTTCTGCCTTTCGTGGTCAGGATTGATGGCGCTTGCGGTGAAATGGGGGCCGCCAGCTAATGAGGTTCCCGTTGACGAGTATGGCTTCAGATCTCTCCCAGAGGAGCAAGTGCTATGAAGCCGAGGGATGCCGTTGTCCGGTGACTGCAAGTGGCTTATTGTGATATAGAAGCTCAGCTCATAAACTTGCATCCAACTTGTCGAAGACTCCAACGTACTCAGATTAAAAGTTGATTGTAGCCTAATTCAAATGATATCATCGCTGGGCCAAACAGCATCCTACGGTTGGAGCCAAGCATCGCCAACTGCATCAAAGTTGCATGCCAGTGTCATTGCTGTGTCGGGGAATATTTCCCAACACCTCAAGATTCCGCTGTTGCTCGGATATATATCAAAGTCCGCGAAGGAATTAGGCAAACTATTCGGTCGCGCAAGAGGCTCTGCTTTGATCCGAGCTCATTGTTGACATCCCGCACCGCGCACCGACGTCGCGCACGTGGAAGGCAGCAAGTTTGGGACTTCAACCAGTGCTTCGAAAATAACAAAAAGCCGAATTCACAGTTTCTGGTTAGTACTCTGGGATTTTCTCATCACTGAAAGATACCAAGAAGTCACCCGATGACTGCCAGAGTGTCACTGGAATTGAATGGTTAGTTCCCCCCCCTGCATCAGGGAGGCTATGTCATCTGAATATAATGTACAATGACGCGAATTACGGGATAGAAAACTTCGGACGGGCGAACAGCATTATGCTTTGTCTAAATTTGAAGTTGAAGCTGGTTCGGACGGCCGCTTCTGCTCGCCCCTCCGTCCCGTCTTTTAGAAGCCCGGGCCAACCACCCCACACGAGCTACCAGGAGACTAAGATTCTCGGACGGTCTTGCGCGACCCAGGAGGAGCATACGGCAAGCTAAAGGCAGTTGCATTTTTGGGTTGGTTTTCGTGTCGTGGGCAGAAAGTAATCTTGTTGTCTGGGTGAGAGGTGCAATATGCGGTGCACATCCAAGAATACCCGCGCCCGTTTTGAGGCACAGAGTCTGATGACAACATGAACCCGACATGCAGGATCATGGTCTAGACTTGGGTCCAATCTAGACTGCTGTGCCCGCAAGCTCTCAAATGATGCACTCGGTGATGTTTATAAAGATCTCTTGTCTCCAGCTGAATCCAGATCTTTTCCCCCATCAAATCACCAGCAGTATTCCGATCAAGTTCTCAGGCTAAGCTCACAGTCACATATTTCTTAATTCCTTGATTTAGCTTTCGAAACGCCTTAAATATACACAATGTTGGCCAAGTGTTACACGTCACTTGCGTTGTGTGCCGCGTTGCTCGCCGGCGGAGCCGACGCACAAGGGGCAAACTGGGGAGGGTTCAACACAATTCGCAACATCTGGACTGCTGGAGCGTCCATTGATTACATTGGCTCCGGCCCGCTGTAAGTTTAAGACTGAAACAGGAGCAAGTACTTATATTGACGGAGTTGTGCTTCAGGAGCTACAGCACAACTGCCAATGGACCCAACCACATCAACTACATCGTCAACGCGCGCGGAGCTAACAACGTCAACCTCAACAAATTCGCTTTCCCCGGCGCCGTCACCGACAGCCGTTATGCCACGCCTACTTCGGTCCTAGGCTTCAACCCTATTATCAACTGGAACGACCAGATCACCAACATCGCCAACGTCTTCTCAGCAGCTCGTCTGGCAGGTAATGCCTCATCCAGAGACTCCCTGTTCATTTTCCTTGGTTCCAACACCGGAAACGATGTGCTCAACACATACAACACCACCAACCAGCCTCAGCTCATCACCAACCTGATTGGCACAATTCGCACGAAGTTCGACCAGGTAAGCAATTCCATTAAGGTAACCGAATTGCATTGACCGCTAATGGAACTTGAAGATCTACAACGCTGGTGCCCGCAACTTCATCTTCCTCTCTGTCCTGCCTGCGGAGCTCATTCCCCTCATCCAGAGCCGCGGTGCAACCGACATTGCCAAGGTTGCCGACTTTGCCCGCAACTACCAGACGGCTGTCGTAGCTCTGATCAACGAGCTCAACAACAACACCAAGTACCGTGGACAGATCACCATCTTCTCTCCGGACTTCACTCAGACTCTCCGTGACATCAAGAGCGGTGCATTGAGGACTGGACCTACCGCAGGATACCTGGACCGTTCCGGATACTGCGCCGATGTTGGGCCTATTGGCGAGTTTGTGTAAGTTTCCAAATTTTGCGACATGTCGATTGCATCTCAAACTACGGCACCGAGTCTTCATACTGGAAGATTCGTCATTGAAACATCGGCTAACGTTTTCACAATATCTAGCCCACCCAACCCCGACTACACTTCGCCTAACTGCCAGTACTCGGCCCGCAAGTACCTCTTCCACGACCAGATCCACTTCACTTCGCCAACCCACTGCGAGTATGCTCTCAACTCCCTGCGTGCCATGGGAGTTACTGCAACTCCTCAGCAGCTGTCTTGTCAATTCGCTTAGAGAACATTGGCAGGATCGGAGGACAGCCGGCTGTGTACATAGAATGCAAACCATTTTGTTGATAGAAGAGCCATCGTGACTCACTGCCGAACACGAGGCCTGGGTTTCGAGCAGTTTTACAGGCTAGAACGAATAAGAGACAAATTGCTAACTCGAATGAGTGTAAAAACGTGCGCAAAAATATCGACGATTTTAGCGCTTTGACGAAAATCTCAGAACTTATGTCAGAATATGCAACGATGCAAGGATCATTTGTGCAGCTGGGATGCTAAGAGCCCCATTAATTCCCCAATCTGGGCAATGTATCCCGTACTGGGGCGCCGCGGACAGAAACGGGTCGCGCGGCCTCCGAAACCCAGCGCGCAAAAGAAATAAAACTAAAATAACGACATATGGACAGATGCTTCCTAGAACGGTCGAAGACACAAACTGTGCTGCCTTCTCATATTTCGGGCCCCGACCTCTCCTCCCCCGAAGACAAAACGCAGGTTGCTTCCAGTCTTGCGGATTCGAATCGGCTCCCACGGTACGCGACATTCATATTGACTGGCAATCCTCCGATTGGCGACCCCCACTGATCGAGTGCCACTATTACACGCCCCTGAGGAAGCAAGACACGAAGGATTACAGCATGGACGACAGCCAACTGGACGCCAGTGGTCATGAAGATGCCCCAGACGATGGCCCCGAAGAGGCGCCTGAGCCGACCTCAGCTAATCAACAAGTCACTATTCGCAGAGCAGTACGTGTTTGCTGGTTTGTTCATGAAGATGAAGGGCTGATTTAGAGTCTAGTGCGACGCTTGTAGAGCAAGAAAAGTGAGTTGATATACAAACAGCTGATGTCTTGGACCAGCCCACATGCCCAGAAACGACGATGTGCATCATTGCTTGGCATCACGTCAGACTTGACAGCACCAACCGGTCACTCAAGAACGAATGCTTACCTTATTTCATGCATAGATCCGATGCAATAGAGAATCACCTTGTTCTTATTGCACTCATGCCAAGATCGAGTGTACCCATGCAGACAATAAGCCTAAGGAAAAAAGGACTAGAATCCTCATCACCCCACAATAGTAAGTCGATCCCGCCTGCAACAACGAACATCTCACCTTCGGCAAAGCGAAATCTACTCTGAGCTTGCTTTTTTGTGAACGTGGTACTGTGATGCACATGATGATAACTTGCGTGCTACAGTGAAAGGAAGATCGACCAGATTGACCGTCGACTTGAGACGGTTATCAGGCTCCTTCATGATATGAAGGTCAACCCCTCGGCTGGAACTACCAGCAGTGATAGGTCAGGCGGAGTCTTGGGAACACCCCCTACGGAGGGGATGTCACTATTTTCCCAAGATGGGCCTCCTACATCAACAAATACGCCATCGAGCCACGCTCTCCAGGCGGACGAAGAGTCCAGCGCGGTCGTTGAAGGAGAATCATCTCTGGCGGCCCACTCGGTATTCGCGACGGAGTTCCTTCAGAAAGTGGTGAGCACCAAGTCACTGCAGGATTCAAGCCTCGACCTGGGAGAGACGCTGGAAGCGCTATCTCAAATCGTCACAGCTCTCAAGCAGCAGCCAGTTGCGGGAGAGATGACCTATCCTCATGCAAAGCCGGTACAAAGGCAACGCATTCAGGGTCTTGAGTTGCCACCCATTCAGAAAGCTGTGAACACCATTCGCGTTGCAAAGAGTAAGTCTCCTTCCCGACGTATGTTCAACGAGGAATTGACTCATGCGAGGCGAAGGCCAACGACTTTCTGGAATGGCATGGATCTACGACTTCCTGCCAACCCGCCGATTTCCAGACCTCTGTCTTAATGTCTACTTCTCAGAAAACCACTCCGAATACGACTTCATCACTGTCAACGGCGGTCTCTACTCACTTTTCACCGACTACGCTGCACAAATCTCACCAGAAGATAAGAAAGAGTACCAAGAGTACGCAAGAATGTGTAGGACAAATTTGGAGACCAGCTTGTCAAACCTCCCACTTCACTTGCCAGCATCTGCCGACGTGATTGTAGCTCTTCTGTTCGGAGTGAGTCAAAAGAGGTTTTTCTTTCCGGGCGCAATTGCTAACTACGCCAGACATTCCACGCTGTCGAGATTTCAAAACCATCACTCGCATGGACGCTGGCATCAAAAGCCTCAGAATTATGTCAGACTTTGGGCTACCACAGAGTGGAATGCCTCAAGAACACAAAAGATGACGGAAAACCCAGGGTTCGCGGCATGCACTGGCACCAATTCCTCTTCTGGAACGTCTACTATATCGACAAGAGCCTATCACTTCGCTTGGGTCGTGCGTCAACAATCCCCGACTGGCACATCACCATGCCAGAGCCCTCATTAGAGGATCCCTTGGAGGACCCTCTACTACCGTACTACGTCCTATGGATCCACACCGCCAAGTGCCAGGGAAAGATCTATGAGATGTTGTACAGCCCAGACTCCATGGCACAGCCTTACCATGTCCGCCAGACTCGCGTGCATGAGCTTGTCTCCATGCTCCATGACGTAGAAACGCGGACACAAGAGGCGAATGTGAGTATTTAGACATATTACTGAAGCTGGACAACACTGACTCTCATAGCAGGCCAAATGGGGTGACAGGGCCCGAGAAATGGTGGAAGGGGCTTTTGTCGATTTCTGTCTCATATCAGACTCGGTTCTTCGCCTGTCAATGTTGACAATGGTATACAGAGCTGCGCCACGCGCTGAAGGTTCTCCCACGACTTTCAGCCCTGAGTGCATAAAGGCCGCTAGAGCAGCTCTTGAGAAACATCAAGAGTGTGTTTCGGTCATGCGGAAGTCTCATGATGTCTACTTTGCGACTTACATCCACTGGTTAGCTTCTTAATCTTGAACTACTACGGACCGCTGCTGACACTATTGCAGGACTATCATGTTCGCACCATTCATACCCTTCATCGTTCTCTTCTGCCAAGTTATCGAGACGCAAGATCAGCAAGACTTGGCTCGTCTACATGGCTTCATCCTCTTCCTTCAGGAAGCAAACACTCTCTCTGACGCGGCGCACAAGATGCATCGCCTATTCCAGGTGCTCTACAGCGTCGCTCTCCGGTTTGTTGAATTCCGAACGTCCACGCCACAGGCGCAACAGACACAGGCGAGCGCCGAGATGGATGCTTACCTTGCTGCCCTTGGATTCCCTGCAAAAGGGGGCAATGGCGGAAATCAGCAGGTTCAGCAACAACAGCAGCACCAACAACATCAACATCAGATGGACTTTTCTCAAAATGCGAGCCAGCCATCTCAGATGGCGGGGGGCACTGTGATGTCGGGTATGGGAGGGGACGCCATGGATGAGGGGCTGATGAAGCCTGGAAACCCAATGATGTGGATGACGAATGCGGCCCAGCTGGAGGACTTCTTGTACAGCAACCAGGCCATGTTGGACCTGCTGCAAGAGCCCAATTTCGAGTCAGGTCAGCACCCTTAACTTGACTTTCGCTTGTGAAAGTCAATGAAGGTGCGGGTTTGCAATTTGTAACATAAAATCACCGAGAGCATAGATCCCGTGGGAGACAGACATCGCCTTTGTAAACTACCTAACGACCTTCAACGACAAGGTCTCATCTTCTCTCACATCCAAACCAAGAACAGAGATCTGCATCACAGAATGGTTATTTTTGTCTTGGATAGCATGTTAGACTTCCAGACGCTTTCAAACCAGTGGTCCCTTTCCGACTGATCCGCGCAAATGACTTCCAGCGTTCCAACCCGTATGTATGCGCCCTCAGAGCTTTCGGGGTCTTGAGTCACCACCATGAAAAAGTCTCGCGTTCTAGTCAAAGTCAGTTGACTCTTGTCTGTCCTCATTCCCCTGATATACAAAAGTGCTGCTGGAAGAAAAGCGCAGTGGTAACAGAACCCAGAGTTGTAATGCTGGCCATTACTTCCTCTGCAGATGTAACTCTTCTCTAGCTTTACGACTGTCGGGTCGACCCATAGAGACGCTTTTGAGGGGCCGAACTCAGGCGGAGGTTCTCCATTAGGGGGAACGCAATCCTGTTGCCATTCCCGATTGTTTTCACGAGCGTAGAGAAGAAATTTCCCGTAGACGCGGTTCGTCCAGCGTCTCTTAACGTCCCACCGTGAACAAGGCTTCTGAATGAAGACAGGCATCCGACATGCATTTACCACAAGGCGGCCGTACGACACTGCGCCAGTTGGATCAGGGCCTCGCGGTGTGCAAGTGACTTTTGCTGTCTTCGAAATTCCGGTAGTCTTGTAATCGAGAATTTCGGCTCCATTGAAGATGGGATATTCGACTTTGCATCCACTCCCCGTCGAAGCCCACGACCAAGACGGCGCGATCCACTTCCGACGCAAAATCGTTTCGCGTTGTTCCCGCCAATTAGCCACGGCCGACACATGCCACATCAAGTCTTGCTCCAGATTGTTTCTCCAAAGCCCTGCAAGAAAGGTGTCTTGGGTGATTTCAGCCATCTCACGGGCCAGACCAGAGAGTGCAGGCAACATATCTGAGGTCTTGGTGAGATTAAGACAGGTATATTCGCCAACCACTCGATGCCACCTTTCGTAAGGGTCAATCTTTCCGTTCTCTGGGTTGAGAGCTGATGATGATGTGGTCGTGCGGTTGTTCAGCAATGACACATACTTCGACCTCGAACGCAGCGGGGTGTATGTGCCAGAAAGACCAACGACGTTGTCCCAATCATAGTGCTGTTTACCACCGCACTCGCATGTGTACCCCTTCCCGCAGTCGAATGCAAGCTCTCCGTAGTTGCAGTGAATGACCCGGCGAGATAGAAGCCGCTCTTGGAGGCACCAGGCTCTGTTGAAAAGCGGGAAGTATCGTTAAAGTTTATCGTGCTGTGCCAAGTTCCGCGTCGCGCCTGTAGCTAGCGTGATGAGGAAGTTGTCTCCGGTTTGGTTTGTGATCTTGAAGCATACTGGTGGGGAAGTCTTGGAATAACATCCTCCTGTTAAGTCATGAGACCAGCTGATGTTACGGTCAGCTATCTGATAGTAGGGTCTGCTAATAGAAGCTAGGGATTAATATATTATAATAGTACACTGAGGTTGTGGTCTGAGTTATAGGTTATAAACTATAATAGATTAGGTCTTTTAGAGACTAAGGTAATTAGTTTTAAACTTAATAAGTAATTTATAGTAAAAGTAAGCTAAGAGTATTTATAAGGATAAATATTAAGTTAATTACTAAAGAGCTATAGAAGTCTAATTATAAACTAAACTTAAGGTTATATTATATATAAGTCTTAAATAGTTCTTTTATTTAACTTTATTAATTCCTAACTAAATACTAATAAGTACTTAGTAATTATAAGTAAGTACTTAGTAGTCCTTACTAAGTACTTAGTAATCTATACTATCTACTTAGTTTTATCTTATTATTATATAACTTATACTATAGTTCTTCTATTATCTAAGTAAGTTCTTATTATTCCTATAATCCTATAGTATAAATATCCTATCCTAGCTACTTATTACTTAAGTAGGTTAGTTAACTATTATTTATATATAATAGGTTATAATATTAGGTCCCCTCTCTAAAGGTTTTATCCTTAAAGCTTAATATAAGTAAGTTATTAGTCTTAAGTTAGGGATCTATTAATTATACTTCCTATTATTACTTATAATACTAATACTATATTAGGTTATATTATTAAGAATCTTATAGTTTCTACGCTTTATTACTATTATTATTCTCTTAATATTACTAAGAATAGTTTTAAAGTTATACCTTATTATTACTATTATTTAAAAGGGCTCTATTATAAAATATTATTAGGGTTACTAGTTTATAGGGAGTATATTACTATTAGTAGTACTTATTATTCCTATAATACTTCTAATAATATAATCTATTAATATAAAGTAGTATTTATTCTAGTTTTTTTTTTTTAGCTAACTAGTTATAGTAGAGCAATTAATAGTAGAGTTTTATTATCTAAATAATAAAGAAGAGGAAACTAAGGAGTTATTTTAAAAGAGAATAGAGGTACTATAAAAAGTATAAGCTGAAATAAATAAAGTACTTATAAAGTTAGATTATATTTATAAAGTAAAGAGAATAGTTTTTAAGAAGAGTTATAAGGAGATATTAGTAGTTATAGAGGAAGGTGAAGTGTCTAAAGTTTCTTCTATAAAGTTTTCTATATTAGAAGTTTAGTCTATAAATAGCTTTAGAGTACTAAACTTAGATTTAATTCTTAATTAGAATCCTAATACTTTAAATTTCTTATTAGGGAAGTTTTAGTTATATTCTAGTGTTTTTAGTTAAATAGATATATTTTCTTATTATATTAGTTTAAGGTATCCTCTTAGTTATACTTATACTAATAGGAGTTATATTCTTTATTTCTTAGCTTCTTTTTATTTCTATTATATTTCTTCTTATATTTATCTTTCTTTTTTATTAGTATATTTTATATATTTCTTAAATTCTTCTAAAGTTATAAGTAGACTTAGTCTATCCTTAAGATTAATATAATTAAGTGTTCTAATATACTTATTAATCTTATTTTAATAGTTAAGTAAGTTATTATTAGGTTCCTATATATTATCTTTATATCTATAGTTTTTCTATTTAATAAGGTATTCCTATTTATTATCTCTATACTAGTAGTTAAGTAACTTTTCTACTTTATATTTTAGTTTATTATTTTCTATAATAATAAGGTTATTTATTTATAATCCTTATAATATTAGCTTAAAAAGTAAAATATAGAATACTAAGTAATACTTTATAGTTTCTAAGAATTTAAGTTTATAATTAACTAGTAAGATAACTTATAAGATTTTAAAAGGTCTAAGTTTTTTATAGTTAAGTTTATTACTTAGTTATTTTATTTTAATATTTTACTATATAAAGTAGG
>NW_025544661.1:772019-804119 GCF_011800055.1 Colletotrichum gloeosporioides | reverse complement strand
GCTATCTCCCTCTTTTAAAGTTAGTCCCTTAATCCTTTATTTATTATTAAATTTTAATATTTATTATTAGATAAATTTAAGTTCTTTATAAGTATTATCTTAGATATCCTTAATTTATTATACTAAAGTAATAGCTTTAACTATAACTAGGCTTACTTAAGGTTCTCTATAAATAGTTAGTTTAAATCTATAATTAAGATAGAAGGAGGATTCCTTAATACTTTCTCTAATTATACTATTATAAGTAAACTAAGTAATTAGTAAAAGTATAACTTAATTATCTTAATTATAGTTAATATAAATATAGAGGTAGGTTTTAAGGATTTAATTAATTTATTCTATTTATCTATTAGTTTATAAGTAGAATATAGTAGATATTAATTATTTAATACTAAGTTATATTATAATTAACTTCTAAAACTTAGAGATAAAGATCTTATCTCTATCTAATATAATCTCTTTAGGTATATTATAGTTAGTAATAATATACTTAAGGAAGATATATATATATTCTTTAGTATTACTTACTTCTTTATATAAAATAAAGTAGGTATACTTTATAAGTTAGTCTACTATAATAAGAACGCTATTAAAATATACTCCTATAAGAGGTTTTTATAACTTTAGTAGTTTAATAATAAAGTTAAAAGATATAGATTACTAAGTAGTTTATAGTATAAATAAAAGTTATAGTATATTATAAAGTTAATATTAAGTAGGTTTACTTTTTAGGTATACCTTATAATTCTTAATTGCTTTTATTATATATTCTCTTATAACCTTTTCTCTATATTATTATTATAATTATTTCTAGGTCTTTATAATTCCTTAGTAACTATATATAAAGCGTATATAAAATTCTATAATTACTTTATTATTTAGTTTATTAGTTAGGCTAATATTAGATTATCTAGCTATTATTAAGAGTTTAGCTACTAATATTAGGTCTCTATTATTTTATTATTTAAGAATCACCTAGGTTTCTTTAGATACTAAGATATTATAGTCTAATTATTAGCTAAAAGTATCTATTCTACTATTATTTAATCCTTTTTAATAGATTATTTAAAAATTAAATTCTAAGAGGAATTCTAATTATTAGATTTATTATTTATTAAGTACTTTTAAGGTTATAAAGTATAAGAGATTCTTATAATCTAAGTATATAAATACTTTATAAATTATTCTTAAAAGTTTAAGTCTCTATTCTTTAAAAGCTTTAATAATTACTATAAGTTCTTTATTATATATTTAGTAGTTAAGTTCTAATCTATAAAGTTTATAAGAGAAGAAAGTATAAGGATATAGTTATCCTTCTAAGTTTTATTATAATAGTTATACTCTAATTATATAATTAGATATATTAAGTTCTACTTTAAACTATTTTATTAAGTTTAGGATAATTAGGATAGGTTTATTAATAATAAGGTCCTTAATCTTCTAAAATACTATTTATTATAGTTCTTCTTAAGTAAAAGGTATATCTTTATAGTTAAGGCTAATAAGAGCTATATTAATCTTATTATAGTTTTTAATAAATTTATAATAAAAGTTAATAAACCTTAAAAATCCTTATATTTCTTTAAGGTTATTAAGTATTAGCTATTCCTTAATAGCTTTAACTTTATTTCCTAATATATAAACCTTTCTAGAGGTGATAATAAATCTAAGGTATTCTACCTTTTATATATAGAATTTACTTTTTTTAGGTTTAATTAAGAGTTTAGTTTCCTAAAAAGCTTATAAGATATAGTAAATATCTTCTTTATACTTCTTAAGTATAGGTAAGAAGATAAGGATATTATCTAAGTAGATAACTATATAGATATTAATATACTTATATAGTACTATATTAATTATATTCTAGAATATTATAAGTATATTAATAAGACTAAAAGGTATAATAAAGTATTTAAAATATCCTTTTTATATTTAGAAAGTAATCTTCTATTTTTCGCTTTATTTTATTTAAATTAGGTTATAAACCCCTTTAAGATTAAGAGCTATAAACTAGTTAGCTCTATATAGAAGTTATTTTATCTTATCTATAAGAGATAATAAGTAGTAGTTTTTTATTATTATTTTATTAAATATATAATAATTAATATATAACTATAATTTTCTATTCTTCTTAGGTATAAATAAGATAAAACTTCTTATTAGTAATATTAAAGGTTTAATATAACCTTTCTTAAGGTTTTCTTTAAAGTACTTATTTAAAACTTCTATCTCTATTAAGTTAAGTCTATAGATTTTATTAAATTATAGTTCTTTCCCTTCCTTAAGGGGGATTTTATAATTAAAACTAATATATTTAAGTAGTTTAGTTTCTAATTTAGCTATAAAGAGTTTCTTATAAACTTAGTATTCCTCTAAAATAGATAGAAATAAATTATTCTTTTATTTAAGATCTATTATTATTAATAATAGTAATATAGCTTACTTTACCTTAAGGTAGTAGATATATTATTTTATAGTTTCTTATTATATTAGTTTATTTAAAGCTTATTTTTAATAAAGTTACTTAGGGACTAAGTTATTATAGTCCTAATAAAGTTAGTTTTTATTTTAATCTATTTATAGGTTACTTATTTATAGCTAGGGTAGTCTTAATACTATATTATATATTCCTAAGTTAGTAATATTAAATTAAATTCTTTCTTTTTAATTTAAATAGCTTATCTTAAAAGGTATAGTCTTATTATAAATAATACCTCTTTTATACTTAAATTCTTCTCCTTTTACTATATATAATTAATATAGTTATTCTTTTCCTCTTTATAGTATTTTTAACTTATTAATAGCTTAGAGGGTAATAAAGTTTACTTTAGCTTTACTATTAATTAGTATAAGTATTATTTATTAATTAATAGTAACTTTAAGTTCTATATTACTTTAATATCCTTATAATATTTAGTAGATAAACTTTTTTCTTATTACTTATTATAGTTCTATATTAGTAAGTAAGTTTAGTTTTTTAACTACTCTAAGTATCTTAAGTAAGTAATTTATTTCCCTTCTTATTATACTTTTATAAAACTATTTTTATAATATCTAATCTAAAGAGGTTAAGGTCTATTCTTTATAATTCTCTAGGTATATACTTTTTCTTTATAGTAAATTTAGTATTTATTATATTAATATTTATCCTATTTTATCTATTTATTATAGAGGTATTCTATAGGGAATTATTAACTAAGGGTAAATATAGTAATATTACTATTAAACTTTCTAAGTTCCTATTTAGTGAGGGTATATATAGTATAAATATTTTATAGGGGACTATTATTATATTATTTAGGTTAGAAATAGTAGTTATACTTATTTCCTATATAGATTTTATAATAGTTAAAGAAATACTATACCTAAAAGAGGTATTAATAGTTAAGGTTAGTAATTCTAAAGTATAAGTGATTTTTAATTCTAAGTTATAAAGTATAATATATTCTTAGTTCTATATTAAGTATACTATAAAGCTTAATAAATTATTTATTATTATATAGGTTAATTTACTTATATATAATTCACTTAGGTATATTATCTTTCTTAAATTCCTCTTTAGAGCTAATATTATCTATACTAAAAGTAAGCTTATAAGTAATCTCTACTTAAGTATATTAGTATATAATATTATAAGGTTTATTTAAGTTATAAAGAGAGCTTTCTCTTTCCCTAAAAATCTAATTATTTATAAGATTAAATAGTTATTATTCCTCTAGGGGGTTATATTAGTGATTTAGTTTATTATTAGATTCTTCCCTTATCTATTCTTAGAGTTTTTAATTAATTTATTTAATTCTAATAGGATTTCTATATACCTACTTCTTTTATTCTATATATAAAAGTATAATACTAAGTTATCTTTCCTAAAATAAGTTATAAAGCTCTTTTTAGATCTTTTTTAGGTATATTTCTTTAGCTACTTAGAGGTATAAGAGTCTCTATTTATTATTACTCTTTAGTTCTTTAGGTATTATATAAGTAGTTTAGTTTAGAAATCTATAATTAGTCTAACTTTAGTTATTAATTATTTTTAGAGTAGAACTAAGAATTAGTTAGAGTTACTATACTTAGAGTATTTTATTTAGTTATTCTTTAGTTTTCTTTTAGATCTTATTATTATTAGTATATATTATTACTAAGGTTCTTAGATATATATCTAGAATAATTATATTATATTTAGAATATCTAAAGTTACTATCCCTTAAGTAGTATCTTAATATTTCCTTATCTTTAAGGTAGATTTAATAGTTATTATTATAGTATCTAGTTTAAGATTAAGATATATATAAGGTTTTTATAATAGTATTAACTTATTATAATTATTTAGCTATTAGCTTCTAAGGAAGCTTTTTAGGTTATTTATAGTCTCTAATAATATATCCTTATTTATTATAGTTATAATACTTAGGGTTTTAAAGTTTTTTATTATTAAGTTTAGTTATTATACTAAGATCTATAAGTTTACTATATTATCTATAGGTAGTATTTTAGTAGGTATTATTTTAGTTATTATAAGGTCTATAGTTATTCTACTAAAAACTAAATTTCTAATAAGGCTACTATTAATACTTATATCTAAAGTTTAATCCTTATCTTTTTTTACCTTTTTCCTTATAATATTTAAAAAGTTAATTATTAATCTTAATAGTAAGGTTAGTATATTAAAAAAAGTTTTTAGGATAGTTAATCTTAATAATCTTATTTTTAACTTTATCCTTAAGTTCTTAATAGAATATAAAGATCTTAGTTTCTTTAGTAAGGTTAAGTTAGATATTAAGTTATCTAAATATAATAGTATATTCTTTAGTTAACTTTATCTATTATAGCTATATAAGGTCTCTCTTAGTTTATTATTTCTTATTAAGGTTTTAGAAGAGAGAGTAGAAGGTATTTTTAAATCCCTTAAAACTACTATAGATATTATAGATCTCTATAGAGTATTTATCTAAAGTTTTATATTTAAGGAATTCTTCCTAAATAAATTTAAATTATTTAAGAGCTTATCCTTATAAATAAGTAGTAGTATAAATAACTTTTTTAGTCTAACTAATAAAGTCTCTATAATAGAAGTTCTAATAGTTTTTAACTTAGATTAAGAATAACTTAAGTTATTTAAGAGTACTATTATAAGTAATTAAAGTACTAAGCTTAAGCTTCTATTATCCTCTAGTAGGAGTTATAATAATATTAATAACTATATATAAAATATAGATTTCTTCTTAGAATTCTCTAATATTAGTATTACTATTTTATCTTTTAAATTAAATAACTTTATTTTCTAGGTTTATAATATATTAGAAACTATTTCTTAGTTATTATATTATTTCTTTAAAGTTTTAAAGTTCTATAGTAGTATTATTATATATAATCTAAACTTTAGTGATATTATTATCTCCTTTTTTAACTTTAGTTTAAAAGCGTTTATAGGTATCTTTCTTTAGGGTTACCTTATTATTAAAGTCTACTACTATAAAGGCTCCTTTAAGTTCTTTAGCTAGGTTCTAAACTAGCTATTATAAAGAGGAGAAGGTTCTTAGAGTAAGTAACTTAGTAGAGGTATATAAAAATATACTTATTATTTTACTATTAGTAGGTATTAATAGTTAATTTACTAAATAGGAGTAATTAAAGTGTTATAGTTAGCTATTTAATAGTAAGGTCTACTAATAGAAGCTAGGGATTAATATATTATAATAATATATTAAAGTTATAATCTAAGTTATAAGTTATAAGCTATAGTAAATTAGGTCTTTTAGAGACTAAAGTAATTAGTCTTAAACTTAATAAGTAATTTATAGTAAAGGTAAGCTAAGAATATTTATAAAGATAAATACTAAGTTAATTACTAAAGAGCTATAAAAGTCTAACTATAAACTAAACTTAAAGTTATACTATATATAAGTCTTAAATAATTCCTTTATCTAGTTTTACTAATTCCTAACTAGGTACTAATAAGTACTTAGTAATTATAAGTAAGTATTTAGTAGTCCTTACTAAGTACTTAGTAATTTATACTATTTACTTAGTCTTATCTTATTATTATATAACTTATACTATAGTTCTTCTGTTATCTAAGTAAGTCCCTATTATTCCTATAATCCTATAATATAAATATCCTATCCTAGCCGCCTATTGCCTGAGTGGGTCGGTTAACTATTATCTATGCATAATGGGTTGTAACAGCTGACTGTGATGGTTGTATATGAATTGCAATAGATGTCGACTATTTGTGCGGCTTCCTTCTCTCAGTCTGCAGAATTGTCTTGAATTATATATAGAGAGTCAATCCATAGGTATTAGACTCTTAATTTTTGTGTAATCTCGATAGCTTGCTGGAAGCTTGCAGGAAGCAAAGACCAAGGAATAAAGTTGAGCCTCTCTCGTATATTTGCATTCTCCGTTTTAGACCTGATCGGAGTTTTGCCCCAACAGTGACTAAGGCACATGTAAGTCCCAGTTTGCACCCCAGTTTCTGCAAGGCGCACACCGTCTATCCCGTTGCGCGATATGCCGGTCACATCGATGAGACGGGTGGGAAGTTGCAGTTGGGTCCCTTTACCGCAATCGTCGTGGTTCGCTTCGCAATCTCCAATCCAGGCTCGGACACGTTGGAGACTCAAGGACGATGATGTATCTCCTACGACACCATATGTCATATCCATCCGTCGAAAGGTATTGCACGAGTTTGAAAGATTGAGGATTCTGACGCATGTTTCCTCTCCGTCTGGTGCTGCGACTTTCAGCGTGCCCTTGTGGCCCACAATCCATCTGATTGTCGTAGAAGGAGCAAGAAATATGAGACGTTCTGCCTCAGCTTCACCAAGCATCAATCTAATAGCTCCACACGTCCCACATCCGCTAAGGGCAGATTCTGCCAACTCGTGGTACTCAAAGACCTTCCCTTGAGCAACGCGGCGCTTGCCTCGTCGGATGATCTCTTCGTGGGATGCTTGTGAGCTTTTGATCGCTTCTGGTGAGAGCTTCTGTCGAGAGGCGTATGCAGAGCAGTAGAGAAGACAGCCCTCTGTGCCAAGTGTGTCGAAGAAGTCAAAGGTCTTTGGCCGAGTGCCACCCGTCCAGCGAGTGCTCAGAGCGTCCTCGAGAGATAACGGACGAATTGAATATCCCATGTTCGATCTGCCTAGATCATAGATCACATGCAAATATGTTCAGTCAAGCTTTGAGTCTCTTAAAGAGCATGACATGATCAGCTTTGTACGTCGCACGATCAGGCTGCCAGGCTGCCAAAATGCGGCCTTTTGTGACACACTAACACGTGCATCATCGGGACAATCTACCAATTACAACTCCCCTGCGGCGTGTAAGCAATCATGATCCCTGCAACTCTTCTACGAGCGGACTCGATCAATCTTTCAAAGACCACTAAAACACATCAAATAGTATTGGCGATCCAAACAACTCAATCTCATCAACATCGTTTCATGACAGTACTCACAATGCGAGTAATTCTTGCGCTCATGGTTATTCACTGCTAAACTTATTAAACACTCGGGGTTTCCTCCATCATGCTAGAATCTCACTCCGTATCCCACCTCATGGAGGAGACAATGCCGCCGTCCACCAAGATATCAGTACCAGTGATGAAGCAGGACGCGGGGTTGACAAGAAATGCTACCGCGTTGACAATGTCTGCCGGCGTCACAGCCCTTCTGGCAGGAGATATCCTTACTAGATTATCAACGGATCCATCCACCCCGCGCTGATCAGTCCGAGCAGGAATCACTCCAGGGCTCACACAATTGATCCTGGCCCCCCTTGACCCCCAAGCCGCCGCAGAAGCCTGCACCCTAACCAGCTTCCCACGCATAGATAGACCGTAAGCCGCAGCCGCACCCTGAGGGCCCGTTTCATTGATGTTGAAGTCGGGATGCGCGAGTAGCCGTTCACGCGATGCTGTGGCGAGGTGACGTTCGAATGCGGGGTCTAGAGGTGGACAGAGGTGGCCCGCCATTCCAGAGATGCAGACGAAGTTGGAACCAGCCTGGGCGATCGGAAGGAAGGCATCTATAACGTTGATAGTCCCGAGTAAATCGATTTCGTAGACGGTGCGGGCGCAGTCGGCTGCTGGACCTACGCCAGCAGCGAGAATAATCGTCTCGACGGGGCCTATGACAAAGGCCTTTTGCGCAAGCTCGTTGACCGAGTCGAAGCTCGAAATATCCACGAGTGCCGTATGAACAAAATAGCCCTCGTTGTGTAAGGCGGTTGCGCCAATGGAAAGCCTATCGGCCGAGACATCCGCGAGCAAGACCTGTCGGCCGATGCCCAGACGACGAGCGCAGGGGAGGCCCTTGCCGCCACATCCGATTACCACGACCACATTCGAGGACTGCATCGTGTTTTTCTTGCCAAAGATAAAGTATGCTTGATGTTGTATGCGCTTGGGAAGAGGACGCGTTTCACAGTCCCATGAGCGAAGCTTTCGATGTTGGTAAAGCTATGGAGTCATGCTAGACTTCGCTCTCGCTCTCGCTATCGGTAATGCGCACCACTAAATCTTTGGACTCTTACGCTCAACGTTGGATCTCTTGTTGATCTGTGATTGTATGATCCTGATGCCAATAAGCCCTCGTTGTCACATACGACTTTTGCTAGAGCGACTGCGCATGAGCGACAAGGACGTTAACGGAGACGACGACGGAGACAACGGCAAATGTGACGACAGCTACGACAGGCCGTTTAGATTAGAAATTCCTTTTGCGGGTCTGTAGTGAAACTATCCTGGGCATCATGAGCAATATTTCGACGATTGGTCGGCATCTCTCAAAGGTAGTGGACACGAAAGAAGAACTACAAAAGTCAAGGAAATAGTGAGATAATAGAGGAGCCTAATGCTTCATGCGGTACTTCGTTTAGCCAGAATTCTCCGCTTGGATTGAGAAATTTGTCACGGCATTATAGGATGTACTATGACGTACGAGATAGTCATGCCGATTAATAAAGCGTAGGACTATTAATCCAAAGTGTACTACTGCAACATAGGAGGCGGGAGGAGTGCTGTGAATGCTACGTTACTGATTAGAGCACTAAAGAAGCTAAAGCTCTGGTGAATTCCCCCCTTCTAGTGTCACGGCTGTGCGAGCAACAACCGAAACGACAGGCGACCACTCCGATAGGACGTCTTTGCCACGCATGAGGCCGTTGTTTGTGCGAACTTGATACTGGTATTCAAGTCCATCCTCAACACCCATTGTATCGTGTCTGTTTGTGTCTTTACGCCAAACTTCCCACTCTGAAGTCTTGGTGGAGCGGCATCTCACGTCGTATCCCAGGGCGCCATAGACGTAGCCCCACGTGACAATGATTGTATGATGCTGGGCCACTACAGTGACGTTCGTCGGAACAGGACTCGGTCTTTCTGGGACTTTCTGTGGAATTACGAGTTCCTTATTGCCCATGCCGAACCCATACACCAAAGTTTGAGAGAATGCTCTAGCAATCTGGAACTCGCCAAGGGCATTGGGATGTAATCCGTCGTAGCTACCATCGAAGCAGTTGTAGATCTCGCGTATTCTGACCAGACGAACAGGAGAATCTCGATGATCCCAGTTGTGGATCGATGGCTCCAGGTATTTGTTGTATGTATCTACCATCTTTGCCAAGTGCTTGGTGCCTTCCATGGGAGTTCGCTGAGGGACACTTGCGACGGCAAACTTCAAATGCGGACTGGCAGAACGGGCATTGTCGAGTAGCTCCTTCATGACCTTGATAGTGTCTTCCGGTCCTCTGACGCCCCATCCCATATCGTTAAAGCCAAGCATGACAAGTAGCAAGTCTGGTTCGTACGTTGCCACCTGCTGGCGGATCGCCTCCGCGCATTGCCCCGTTTGCTGTCCCCAAACTGAGAAATGCTGTGATTCAAATTTCACTCCGTCTGCGTAACCACCGTTGTCCACGAACTTGCAAACCTCTGGTGATTCCTTATGTGACTGTTCTATCGCCAGTAGAGACGGGCTCAAGGTCTGTGATTCCGAGGGTTTGAAGGTGCTGTTGCACGGACCAACAAACTCAAAGTTGAGATTCTCCTCATTGAGCCATTCCCATAGCCTGTACCGCCAGGTGAAGTCTCCCTCGCGGCCATGAGACATTGAGTCCCCGACGACCATGATTTTCGAAGGGTGCTTGATTTCCGTCGAGTGATCAGGCATAATAGCCATTTTTTGCTCTGATGGTGTCAGCATTGATGTCATCGTAGACTTAATGGCGGCATACCGAAAAGGTGCATCTGAGTCCGGACGAAGCCCAAAGCAAAGCGTGAATATCCTAAAGCAGGTTGATGGTGCTGTGGGGCTAAAATGGTAAAGTTACACATCAAAATTCGAGCAATGGCTGTCAAAGGATTGAACAACATTTTGTAGGCTGTCTGGTAGGTCCATACAACGCAGCACTCAGGATCGCTAGTGTTATGTCGTTGGGGAACATTGGTGTCGTCATTGGGCGTCGGCAATTTGAATCTAGTTGACTTTCCGTTCAGCGGGGAAACTCACATTCCCTTGCACCTTCTTCGACGAACACCTGGTCTGTGAGGCAGGCGGCACTTTCCCACAGTTTGTGTTGTTTTAGAGCATTCATTAAAAAGGAGACAAGGGATTTCCAAGTGTGTCGCGTTGACTCTTTCCCAAAAGTCATCAACTTCGGTGAAAGGAAAGTGCTGTCCGAGGCGCTCTGCAGGAACTTACGTTCCTACAATGCATTAGTCGCAGCACACAATTTGAGCAACAGGTTGATCTACTGAAACTCCCTGAGACCTCTAAATACCTCGGTCTAATTTTGATCGCCTCCTAGCAAAATCGAATTCTCCAGATCAAATATTTACTCCGAGCTGCCCACAGGCAGCAGGCCTTCATTGCTAGAGTCCTGCACGTTGGTTAAGCGCTGTTGCCTTGGGTGCGAAGCACTAAAGAAGGGGAGTGGAGATGGCAATTGGAGTCGTCGATGGGTCTTGGCGGTTAAGTGCAGCAAGACGGGTTAGGGCTGATCCACCTTTTCCACCTTTTTCACCTTTGGCACATATTTGCAAAATTCATATCGACTTTCATCAAACAGCTTCCGATATGGTGTAGTGGCCAACATGATGCCCTCTCATCTCGTGAGAGGTTAGGCATAGCCCCGAGTTCGATTCTCGGTTTCGGAACGTTTTGCTTTTGCTTCGGCTGGGTGCCGGCCGCACGGTACCTGTCTAAATGGCCGAATTACCTCGGACTTTTGTCTCTCGCGGGTTTGTTGCAGTATTCGCAACTTGTTTGTTTCAAGATAAGCAATTCTAACCAGATATGAAAAGAAGGGCATGAGCATGTACAGGGAACTTCACAGTGGCGGAACTAGTCTCGTCAGTGACAATATGCGACGTTGACTCAAGAATTTTGTGACTCGGATTCGTATTTTTTAATTCTTCCGAAACTCATGACAGCCGTTCCTAGAATATCCTTTTCCAACTACACGCTGAACCTCCTCAGGAGCTTTCTGAAGCCACTCTGCTATCGTGCGATTACCACTGGCCTGAAGCTGTCATGGCTCTCGGGCTTCTTAACCTCCTGATGAACATAATAGACATCATTCCATCTAGCTAATGATGTGAGGGCTGATCGGTGGGCCGTATGCCTCGACAGTCTCGCGCTTCTCCTCCACAGCCGGGATATGAGGGTTTATGGGAGGACCGTAAGCCTCGACGGTATCCTTCTTTGTCTTGGAAATGATGTGGGGATTCACAGGAGGCCCGTAGGCCTCGACTGTGTCTTTCTTCGAAATGATATGCGGGTTCACAGGCGGGCCGTACGCTTCGACGGTGTCCTTTTTGGAGATGATGTGCGGATTGACGGGTGGTCCGTACGCCTCCACGGTGTCTTTCTTGGAGATGACATCCGGGCTGGTAGGAGGGCCATATGCCTCAGCGACAACTGGCGCAGCAGAGGCGAACGAGACGCAAGCTGCGACGGTGGCAAGAAGACTTCGGACACGCATGATGAATAAGTGGTATGATACTCGGCTCTCTGAGGACTGCCAAGGTTGTTGTGACCTGGTTGATGGCTTGGAGTTGATGAAGACCACTTATGGTTGTTTCGGTCGTCGCTTTATACCGTTTCTTCAAGCTTTTCAATCTCCTGAGTTGATCATCTGATGCAAGACGCTTTCAGAATTCCGCTTCCCCTTCGTGAAGATAAGCGCTCGTTCTCGTTCCGCCCGACGTACACGCAACTAAGTGGCACTTGGTCCTGGTAAGACTAGACTGTGTATGATACCATTTTCGCCAATGTAACACGAAATCCATCGCTCATCCTACTTGAATCACCATGCCAATGAAGGCATGTCGTATATCTCACATGACGTACTGAACTCATATTTTACATGCCGCTTCGAGACAGTCCGAGATCGTGACTTCTGGGCTAACTCCATCAAGAAGGTGGGCAACCGCCCCCAAGTGATGAGTGGCCTTACAAGGGGTACATGCAAGCGCGGAATCCTACGCTTAGCAAGGGCCGCTGCCGAATAGACTTAATTCATGTCTACACCGCGGATTCGTGCCGCAACCTAGCCGAAAGCTTTACTTCGTCTGCATTCTACCCTAGTCTGCCTTTTTTTTGCTTGAGGATGAGCTTTTACGGTCCCAGAGGCAAGTCTTATCTTTCGCCCCTCTTCCTTATTGACCTTCAGCTCATCCTTACGCTGTTGGAGAGTTCGCCGTCAGCAAATTTCATGTGCCAAGTTGACATTGAGTGGCCTATTCGAGCTACCTAATCTAAATGACCTCATGCTAACATTTGGGCTGGTTGTACATGGCGATACGGATACGGAAAGACATCTATCTCACTTACCTTGACTTTTTCATCGCTGAATAAGTCCAGTTTGGTAGTCAAATCTCACTTCTTGGCATAATCCTGGTGGTCTCGGCGCATCCTTTAGCTGCATTGTGTGATTGGGCAATGCGTCCCATGCAATCACGAGTTTCTACACTTTATGCAGGACGTGAAGGATCTAGATGGCTTTTCGATTTCAGGCAGGTGGAAACATTTCATCTTACGACTTCACTCGGTCTGGACAGTCTGGCAGAATCCTTCATTTTGCCGTCGCTTACGGCGGAGCACTGCGATTTTGCCGCCGTTGACCCCAGTGGGCTTGCCAGGAAAACCAGCATCTTCTGCTATAGCCCATTCGCTTCGCGGCAAACTCTGCTCTTCAGTTCAACTCGCAGAAATGAAAGAAATTTATCACAACGGCCTTGAGCAGGACTCTGCCGAGAGCCTTCTTGATGAGGTGAGCAAATAACTTGTTGCTGTCGACGTTTGATGAGGAAAGCTAAGGATTGGAGTCATCGAATGCGGACTGGCCCTCTCTAGTTTCTCAAAGTAGGCAGGTATGGAGCTATCGCTCGAAAGCAATCACGATCCTCAATGTTTTTTTCTTCGTCGTGTCGTGTGGAATGCTGTTCGTGTCTTGGAGACTACTGCATGACCCCATTCGGCTGATGAAGCGGGTGTCACCTTACAGTAAGTTCATGCTGTCATTCTCGGATCTTGATCTCATACCACTCTTCAGGTCCGATACTTGACGATGTTCCAATCAAGCTTGAGACCGTCGAAGTGAAAGGAACGCTGTTCAACGACTACACTCCATCTCGCGTTTGGCGTCAGCCGCCCAGCGAAGAGGTCGACAAGGCATGGGACGACATGGCGCGCATCGAGTATTTTGGTGTAAGCGGAGATGCACTCAGTAAGATGGGCAAAGATCCAAAGATTTCTGTGTCTATCCCCGAGGACTGGGGCGTGGGCCCCGACAAGTATCTCGTCGAAATTGACATGCAACATCAGCTGCATTGTCTCAACGCTGTACGCAAATATGCGTACTGGGACTATGTAAGTAGACAAGATCAACTTGGTGTCTTCTCATCCTTGGCTGCAGCGCTAATCGAAAACAGTACTACGGTAACTCCTACAAGAACATGTATACTCAAATTAACCTCGTTTACGTACGGCATGATACTGACCTTTGAATAGCTCAATGGCACCCAAAAGACACCAGGCCCACTTGGCACACTGCGTCGACATTATCTTGCAGGCCCTGACATGCAACCCAAGCCTAGATCTGATAACTCACAACTGGATGAAGACGCAAGAAAACCCATACCCTGATTTCAATATAAAAAGGCAATGTGTTTCTCACGATCCGATTTTGGAATGGCAGCACAAGAACGGCATATCTGAGCAAATTCTGAAGTTCAAGAATCTTCCCAGACCTGCGGACTTTCCCGAGGTTGAGCCAGAACCGTCGCTTCTACTGATTGGGAAGGATGCAGGGCATCATGAATAGAACTGTTCGCATCCAGCATGCGTACTTCATGATTTCGGTGTAATGAGTTTGCCTCAGACCGATTTCTGGTGGATGGCGTTGTTTCTGGTACGAAGGTCTACGCTGAACATGAACAAATAGTGCACAAATAATGTTCGGATTGTTAGGGTTGAATCAAAAAAAGATGTGCAATTTCAATTTCTGTTTCACTACTATACATTAACCATTCAAAACCACCTTTGAAGTAGGTATTGTATTCCTCATCGCCTAGATTCCTTGGGATTCTACGCCGTGGTGTGCCGCCCTCAGCCGCTCTTGATGCCTATTAGCCTGCTTCTGAGCCTCTTCATACTCTGGAGTTTGGGTATATTTGAAAAGGTTGTACGTCTGGTGATCAGGGTGAGCGTGCAATTTGTGTTCGGTCTGCATCAATCGGTACAACGATCGAATCTCAGACTTGACCTTTCTGCCGTTCTTCATTGTCACAAGGCATGGTTTCCCGTCGCCGTGGTTGTTCTGGGGTCGATAGGCGTCGTCGTTGCACAGCTTCTGAAAAAGCGACTCATGAAAGGTAGCGTCCTCGGGAATGTCTCGCGTGGCGCCCTTGTTAAGAGGGAATCGAATCCACTCCCAGGTCCTTGTTTTCTTGTCGCGCTTGTCGTTCACCTTTCCGCGGAACCAGAAGCGGTTCCAAAGATTTTCGCCGTGAGTGATTTCCCATCGTTGGATCAGAGGAAAGAATTCTAGACGCCGTTAGTTTCAAACCCGTCCATGATACTTGGCGTTCCTGCTTACCCAAGAAGTTCCAGAACAACACCTTGAAAAAGCCGGTGCCGAAACCGAACATGATTGGATCATGGACCGACCCGTTGAGCGCCGAGTCCTTGTTGTGTTCATACCGATGTCTGAACTCGTTGACTTTGTCTTCCTTCCAGTAGACGTGCTTGTCGGCCTCAAGCTCTTTCATCATCCACATCAGAGGGACGTCGCTCAGCTGGCAAGGCTCAAACTTCAACTGCTTGCTCCGGGTATGGGTTGGGTCTCTGCATACGATCTGCTCGTGGCATGCCTTGCACTCCATCCTAGAACACATTTGGTGTCCTGTCTTGCAGTCTGAAAGGAGACATTTCTCAGCCTTGCATAGGCCGCAATCCTTGCAGACGTGGCAAGCCATTTTGCCAGGGCCAGTCTTGACTTGTTTCACTGGACTCATGCCCAAGAGAGCACGGAATTTCGAGACCACCCTCGAGGTACGAATATTGGTGTAAGCTTTCGAAGCACCGACTTTGATCCTTGCCGAGTATTTCGCGTTCTTGTCGTCAATCTCGAGATGGTCTTTGACAGGGTCCCATCCTCCGCCGACGTCGCCGTGGTTTCCTGGGAACCAGACTTCCTTGATGTCCTCGTAATCGTGGTTCTTTTTCTTGTCCTTGTCTTGTTGGAAGAGCGCTGCCTTGAACTTGACCCGACGCTCATCCACAGCCACGGCGTGACGAATGATGTGGGCAGTGCCCTTCACCAGAACTTCCTTGGTGGCCTTTTGCTCCATGGTACCGACAGAGTTGACACAGTCCCAGAGGCCCAGGAAGTGCACCTTGACGTTGGTGACCTTCTCCCGATGTCTAGGTCGGTCCACGTCAAAGGAAGGCTCCTGCTTGCAGAATGTCTTGCTGAACTTTCGGAGCTCTCGCGTGCGAGCCTTACGCTCCTTCTTTTCCCGCTTCTTGATCCTGACCGCTGCCTCAAGTTTGTGATCTTCGCAGTCAGATTCTTCCTCTTCGACATCAGAGTTCTCGTCCTGACCCTCGCCCTCATGGTTCTTGCACTTGAGCTTGCCATCAAGATAGCGGTCATAAAGACGGTAGGCGAAAGGAACCATCTCTTCATTGCCTCTGCAAAGAAGACCGACGCTGTAGACCATGCGAGCAAGGAACTTGGCAGTGTATGCCCCACGGCTGAATCCGAACATGTAGATCCTGTCGCCCTGTGCATCCATGGATTAGAGACGTTAACGTGATGCTAAACTAAAATACTTACGGTCTCATAGTAACGCATTAAGAACCGATATCCCGCCATAATATGGGCGTCGAAGGTTGTGGCGAATCCTTCATCGATAGTTCGTTCGACAGTGCTCAAGACTTCTTGAAAGGTATTCTTGTGGACTGTCTTCTCGTTGACATTGTAGGTTCCGATACCAGCTAAAGCAGAGTGTGAGTAACGGACGTAATAGTTAGTCTAGAAAACTTACTCTGGTAGTAATGAAACTGGTCCTCGTGGTTACGGTCAAGCATGCTCAGAAGCTTGACCACATTGGTGTCCTTCTCGGACGCAGTGAAATCATTGCCGGTACCGTCAAAGCACAGGATGAGATTGCGCTTCTTCTTTCCCGGCTGTCGACCTGTGGGAAAATGCTGCTGGGTGGGACTGCTCTGAGGCGACGAGAGAGCCGTGTCCACGGAGGCTTGAGACTGGTCGGAAGGGAACGACATCTTGGCTATGAGAGATGTGAACTTTTGGTATACTGTGACTTGGGTGATTACTTTCGAATTGTTTCTACAGAGACGACTCTTTATATCAATTTCCTGACTGGGATCAAGACGGGAGGCTCCTGCTGTTTGCGCTGCCCTAACGCCCGTGAGTATGCTACCGCATCAGCACATGCCATCAACGAGCCCAAACATGCGAACGGAAATTGAACTTTCGGCTACTCCCTAGCAGCATGTTTAGCATCATGAAAACGATTCCATTGCAGATCACAGTTTGAGACGTTCGTCCCGCTAGAGCACGCGCCCTCAGCCCAACGAACACCATAATCACAATGCCATCCTCGCCCTGATCGCAGATTCCCTTCGCGCCTATTCTATTACGGCTTAGGCTCTCAGGTAGCCACATGGCCTTCATCCACGGCGCTTGACTCCGGTTGGAGTCGTTGTCTCGCCGAACAGGGCCAAGCGCCACGGGCTGAGAGGCCGTTTGAAACATCGCACGAGACACTGTCTGACTGCCCAAGTCAGCTCCGTGTCTTGCAGCGCGATTCGTCGAATCAAGAGGCTCTGGCGGGTTTCCCCGCCTTGTCAGCCAACTGTCCCGGGTGCGTCTTCCCGAGTTGAGACGCGCTTGTGGCTGTCTGGGGCAATTCTGTGTGATGATCTCCCTGCCCGACTCCACGTTCGCGGAGACGTGTTGCAGAATCAGCAATATGAGCCAAGCCACTGGGTCGAGAAATACGAACGCAATCATTCCAGGTCTTCAGCCTTTTTGATGATTGAAATGCGCCTGGCTTTGCAGCTCCTGGGATAGGAAACTTGAGGCATGTGCTGTGATGAGAGAGCGCAAATCGGTAGTCATTATTCGGGGGTGTCTCAAGTCTTTCTCGGAGTGTTATCTTGCCAAGATCAACCCAGCTATCCGGAGTGACTAAGAGAAGAAGTACCCGTCAGCACACGGCAATGGCCTGCCGAGGAGTCCTCGGATGTCCGTCCAACATCCTTCTTCTGGTTCCTCTTGATTCATAGAGCATGAAGCCATTCAATCAGCCGCGAAGCATTCATGAGTCCTCGAGCTACCAATCCTGACAATAGGCATTCACAGTTGGATCGATCACTTCAAGCAGATGATCTCCTGCACTTCAACCTTCGGGGACAGAAGCATGTATCCCAATTTTCGGTGCCCGTTTTCTTAGTCATCATCAATGTCCGTCTCATTTGACGCTCATATTTGTCTGCCATCTCAATAGGCATCCCGTGAAGTATTACTGTTTTCGTTCATCAGGAGCTAGCAAGCTATTCACATGACTACCTTGGCCGTTAACAACCGGCACCTTGCCTAGCAAAAGCCACTCGGGTTGTCTCAATCCGTCCGCGAGGACAATCTCTGTTCTTTCTTACTGCATTTTCCTGTTGGGGAACCAGAATGGCTGATCTTCGCTAGTAGAGTCAGTATCTTCTGCCATTGATATTCATGTGTCCATTTTGGGCAGAACATCCAGGCTAATGTAACTCTGTTAGCGCCTCGAAACCTAATAATACGAGTTCACGACCAGAAGGCATTGCTCCCTTTCAGAAAGCTGACTGCAACAGCGTCTGGGTACCTTGTTGGCCTGTGGAGAAGAATCAAGACCAGATCATTGCCATGTTTCCCAGTCAAAGGCAGTCGTAGGAAGTTAGTTCTCACGAATGTGGACATCACACGAAAGTCTTAGGGGTAATGTCCCAGACCACGATACAAGGTAAATTCGCTATTTCAAACAAGCCATAACTGTTTGAAAGGCGACAATGCGCTGCAACCTCCTGAACACAGCAGCAAGAACAAAGTATCAACATATCCCTGTGGGTTTGTTCAGTCATGATGTACATCTCCCAGCGCCCCTGATTATAGAGAGATACTCCTGTCTCCTCGCGAGTATGTGCGCCCACATACCTGTCGGATAGCATGACAAGAGCATACAGGCATGAATGCTGTAGATAGTGGCAGTCCTCGTGCACGCTCTGCCTGCAGCTGATATGTGGCCTACTAAAGTCTTCAAGGTCCTTCCACCCGCCCGGCTTTATTGTCGTCCCTTGCGTCAAACCCTCCGCACAATCCCCTGCGGGTGCTTTCTTTTGGGCCGCAGCGTGTCTGCGTCCTATTTCGGGAGGTCCAATCTTATTGTAGATTGCTGCATGCTCAACGTATACCTGCCAGTGGATACGCCCGGTCCTAGGTCGTCGGCGGGAAGATGATGTGTCACAGCCATGTAAAAAGAGCCCAGATCTGCTTACATTGCGGATCCTTCAAGATTCCCATCTGTTACCCAGTTGGAATTGTTTCCGGTTGAAGAAGCCGACGTCTCTTGGTTTTCTGCCTCCGTAGTAATTAGAGCTCAATGAAAACCACGCATCTCGGCAATCGCTTCGTCTTGCCACCTAACACTGCTTCGCCCTGTCAGTGTGTTATTCTTACTCGAATTATCAAACCAGCTGATTTGGAGAAGCTCGTTGGACATCCGCGTTGTTGCTTGTGTAAAAGACCCGAAATCAAGATATGTTTCTTGTTATTAAGAACAGGCAAGAGTCTAGAGGCTCGCGGATTTGGCTGCGAGCGAAGGATTTTCCCACAGGACCCGCTCTCATTTTATAAGAAGTAGTGAAAGCGGCGTCGAGGGACTTGAAGGATCGCTGATGCCTTGCGGGAACGGGAATACCAAGCTGTCTTCTGACTTCTCAAATCGCTAATCTGTATGTATCTAGGACAAAAGAACCCCCAAAGGTGCGTTTTGTCACACGAATATCGAAGCCCAAGGAAAACTATAAGTTGAATACAATTCGACTTTAAGAAAGGCTTCAATGTGGCCGCAATTGTGCATATGGTGTCTCTGAATTTGGCAAATGCAAAGATAACTTTCATCTACGACAAGGAACAACTCTTACAGTTTGGTTTCTTGAAAGTGTCTGCCGCATGGATTTCCGTCTTTCCTCGTCCATGTTGTCTGTTGAATGTGCGGAAAAGCACACAACCACAGACGACATGGTAGGTATCCACGGATTCAGGCTTTGCGCACTTCATATCGTCACTAACACGTCTCGACATGTCAAAGTTCATATTGTCATCACCATAGAATCAGACTTGTTCTCCAAGACTGCGATTGTTTCTGAGACAAAAGGCTCATGTGAAATGGTGTGCTTAAATGCAAAACTTCCCTGCCCCAGCTGGGACTTACCGACACAAAAGGTGTCTGCGACGACATGCACCAAGCCATCTAGAAGGTACCGTGTACGTCGGGTATGCTTTGAAACACAACTAATCGACCATTGTCCCGGGCCTTATTTTAAAGTCAAATGAGGCAAGGAAAGCTCTCTCAATGGAGTCGCGAGACTGGAAGGTTAGAAATAATAGGGGAATCGGAAGTCGCATGCGCGAGACCAGACAACCTGCTAGATTACTCACGCCTAAACATTCGAAACCACCGCCACTGGCCACTGTCTCTGATTCCGACGTATTCTCAATATTCTTTTAATGATGAAGAGCGAGTGATCGTCGACGCGGTAGGCTCCCCTCTACCGACCACGCATAGACGGCGATGATCTCAGGCTAGCAAGCGCATCTTTCCGCAGCGAGATTCCCACACGACGCATTCATTCTTTCCCAAGAAGCGAATCGTAGGTGCATGAAGTAACCTGGATCTTATACCCCTCTTCATGGCGGAGCCGTACTTTGTCAGCGTAGCAGCGCCCTAAACCGCACGAAAGCGATTCTCAGACGGACAGAATCATGTATAAATTCAAACTGACACGCAGTCTTCTGAATTCTGCCCACGCCCAATGGCAACTTATCCCAAGACCTTTTTGTTTTGCTTCGTGAATCGCCTGTAACCAAAACGGTCAAAGCCGTTCGACGGAATAGAGCTTCAACCACAATAGCCACGCCTGCGATATTTCCAGCCCACACGCCGTCCGTCATCCTCGTCGTTCTTCTGGTGGTATTCCAAGCTTATCTTCCACCATGCACCAAACGCCGCCCGAGACGTATGAACCCATCTTAAAAGAATGTAAACGTCGGGATCCCACAAGTGTGCCTTTGCAGGAAAAAGAAGATAGCAAAGGCCACAAGTTAGGCGTCGATTTGCCCTGTGTGTTTGAATTTGCAAACCTAGCAAAAGCATCACTATTTATACTTAGCGGTGCCAACGACACCGATGATCCCTTCCAAAGACGAAGGATTAAATCGTTCATGGAGGATGGGGTTATCCATATCTTCCATACCTTGGCTATGAACCTAGTTGACCTCCAAGATCAAGTCTCAACCCAAAGACGAAACGTGACATTACAATGAACGACAGCGACCCATCTACCTAACCTTACAGCTCTTGAAAATTCAGTTTTGCTAATCATGGAAAGCGCCGATGGCTGTGCAGCATGGGTTGCGGACGGCGGTGGCAGCAGTGGTCGTCAAACACACCAGAAATAAAACATCACAATAAGACGAACCAAAATTCAACAGCATCCCTCACCCCGCCTAGATTGCACCAAAAGTAACAAAGTTCAAATACTCTACCTCGAATTTCTCGTCTACCTCTCAAGCAATACCACCGAGGCCCTCAACATCCCCAAAGCTCCCTCATCATCCACTTACACCTTCACCTCCCCCCAAACCAACACCAAACCCACGTGCCCTCCCCTGCACGTCACATCCCCACAAACCCCACTCCTCCCCATCCCCATCCAATCACACATCCAGAACCCAAAGCGGTGTCCTCCCAAACCCAGCCAAATCCCCACATGACACGGCAGAATCCCCCGGTGCAGCTCCCCAGACAGCTCCGCCTCGCAACATCGTCACCACCTCCCCTCCCTCGCCTCGTCTTCAATCCAGTTTCTCTTCAATCATTTCAACTACAATCGCCATTCCCAAAATGCCGCCATCGCTCAAATCCCTCTTCACAAGCTTCACCTCCCTCCTCCCGCTAACCCAACATCCCCTGAACCCGACTCCGTCACGATGGGAGGGCGAAGTGACGCCGTATGAGCCCCTCTCCGGCGCCCCCTCCTGCCCCGTCGACGGCCCGACAAGCTGCTCCAGCCCGGGCTCCGCGCCCGACTCGTGCTGCTTCGTCGCGCCGTCGGGGCGCATCCTGCTGACGCAGTTCTGGGATGACACGGTGCACGCGGGCGGGAGCGAGGAGGACTGGACTGTTCATGGACTATGGTACGCTTCACCCATCTTTCTTCAATCTAGGGATACTACGTCCCGTCGCTGGAAGAAACACATCACAGCGTCAGGAAACTGGCGGAATTGACTTCAAGACCCCTCATGCAAAACACGCACTGACACTGAACCTTGGGGACAGGCCGGACCTCTGCGATGGGAGCTACAAGGCCTTCTGCGGCATGACGCCGCACTTCAACAACATCACCGACATCCTCCGCCACTACGGGCAATCCGACCTGCTCGCGTCCATGGAGCGGTACTGGGTTGCGGCCTACGGGACCAACAACCACCTCTGGGCGCACGAGTACAACAAGCACGCCTCGTGCATCAACACGCTCTCGACCCGCTGCTACGGCGAGAGTTACGACGCCGGCGTCGAGGTCGTCGACTACTTCACGCGCGCGTTTGCGCTCTTCAAGCAGCTCGACACCTTCACGGCGCTCGAGCGGGCGGGCATCGTGCCCTCGCGAGAGAAGACGTACCCCATCAAGGACGTGACGAAGACGTTGGAGAGGCTGAGCGGGGGTAAGGTGGTGCTGCGGTGTTCGGGGCGCAAGCGGGATGTGCTGCACGAGGCGTGGTATAGCTACTTCTTGAAGGGCAGCTTACAGACGGGGCAGTTTGTTCCTGCCAGCGAGCTGGGCGAGCACGGGGACGCGAACAATTGCGCGGACAGTGTGCGGTATGTTCCGAAGCGGTGCAAGGGCAACTGCCCGCCCAGTTCGTACGAGGATCTGTAAGAGTATGTCATGGGAAATTGGTCTTGGGTACGGTTAATCGGACTTTTGGGATATCTTGGCGTTAGGGAATGTGGGGATTATTCATGAACTTCCTCCTGTCCGGAGCACATCGTCGGCAGCTGAGCTGTAACAACATTTCTTCTTGATCAGTTCGCAGCATGCTCGGTGCTCTCCCTGTGAAGTGTCTGATGTGATGGCCGGCAATTGACCTCCATGTTTCAGCCCTGAGTTGCCGGTCGGAGGTTGGGAATGTTAACGCCGATCCAGCTGAGCAATAGCCGACAACAGCCTGCCGTCTCATGAAACCGCGCATCAGAGATGAGATGGACAAAGTCTAACCAGGTGGTCGGGGCGCCCTGTCACTGGCGAACTCTGTCGACGACCACGGCGGCATCTTCCGCGGCGTTGGACAAGAAACAAGCCACGGAAGGCATCCAGACCTTTCTGGGCCGTGTTTGCGAACAATCAAACGGTTGTGCAGCCATGTGTTGACGGCGGTCTAGGATGCGCAGCGCACGAGTGTTTGGGGCGCCACGGTGTAGATGAGGCAGCTGTCTGTGTCTGTTCCTCAGCCTTGCATGTCACTGGCCGCGGGTGCTGAAGAAAAAGAGGCAGACTGCAGTAGCGCCTTATCGGGCCGACCGACAGCGCTAATCCGGGAACGGGATGGCGCATGTGGAGGTGGAAAGTGGGCTGAGAGCCGAGGGGGGACGCACAGAATCATTCCATCGGATTTGGGGGCGCGGTGCCGTTCCGCCTGGTTTGGTGAAAGCGGCCTCCTCAACCCCGGCATGCTCGAGCGCTGGTTCGCTGGCTCGCTGGCCGGTAGTTGGGCATGGGGAAAACGGCGGTGGAGCTGTGGACGGACGGCGATGTGCTGATGCAGCCATCTTGGGCTGGGCGCTGTCATGGAAGGGATCAGAGCAGGGAGAAGACGCCGTGCGCCTGGGAACTGGCCCTGTGGAATTGCTGTTTGAGGAGATTCGCATATCTCTCTGCCCAAACGACATGGGCATTTACGGCGGCTGTCGTGCCTCTGGTGCCACGAGGGGGATGCTAGGGTCAGAACAGGCTCTCCAGCCCCGTTGCGACTGCGTATGCGTCGAAACGTAGCATTCCCAGATGCTGGGACTGACACGATTATGTCGACTCGCATGTTTGTCCTCAGCTGCTGTGCCACGAGGGACTTTTTGCCGCTGACATAAGAGCAGTCGCCCTTCTCCGGGCGTGCCGGCAGGACGGCATTTGCAGACAGAGGCGGTGTTGATGCACGTTAGCGGCGGCGGGGAGGCAGGCGGCGGACACTAACACGCCGTCTCATGTACGTGTAGCTGTAGCGTTGGTTTGGCCTCCGCCACGACGGGGTGGTTGCCCTGATGTCTGACTTTTTTGTCATGATCAAAATGAGTCCTGAATTGGATGTCAAGGCCGGCGCCAGAGACAATGAAGTTGAGATGTGGTCGTCATGGTCTGCATCTGGCACAAGACGACCTTAGAAATGCTTCTCGATGGATTGACAAACATCGGCTGGGCAGAAGTAGACGGCCTGCATGGCAGTTGACGCCGTGACAGGCTGCAAACGGCGAGCTGCGTCGACGAAGGAGGGTGGTCGAGGCAAGACGTTGTTTGATAGGCGGACTGGAGCGAATAGAAGCACGGTGGAAGACAATTTGGAAGGTTCCCTGCTGTGTCGCTTGAGGGCGATCTGGGGGATGACAGGCCGAGGGGTCATTGATGGAGGGTGAGTGTGACTTGTGAGATTGCTTGCGAGTTGCCAGATTGCCAAGACCAAGCCGTGTTTGCGTGTGGACAGTGCCAACGGAATTGCAAAAGCCATTATGCTTCAGCGTGAAGCGCTGAGAATTTTCTGTTACGGCGATCAAAGGGACGGCATCTCGATCGATGTCCAAGTTGTGGGTTATCGAAGCATGCTTGCTGCATGGCCGTAGACCGATTCCAGCCCCGTCAGAACACAGGAGCCGGTGAGAACTTTTGAGGGCTGGTCGTTGGGTTAGAGGAGACCAAGTGCTCGGTCAGTGGGAACAGACGCTGCAGGCTGTAGTGTTGGACGGCGCCTTCAGCCATCCCAAGTGTCGGACGATCAGCATCTCGTCGAGGCCAACAGAACAGAGTTCATGCTCTGCTGAACTACTGGATGGTAGTGGCTCGAAGATTGGTCGGCATTGACCCGAGCCCCATCGAGGGTCGAGACAGCCGGTGTTGAGAGGCTTTTTTGAGAAACCTGGAATGCACCGTCCCCGCCATTGACAGAGACAGTAATAAGCAATTGCAAGCAATGTCCATGGACCGGCAATATGGAGGCAGGGCAAGACATCGCATCCCGGGTCAACGGTGTCCCTGCGTCCAGCATCCCCATGGGCGCATCAGTGCGTCTGTTTGTGGCTGCTGGCGTGGCTGTCGAGGTGCGGCGAGGGATGTCCCTCGCACAGGCGGTTTCGTGTGCCTCAAATTTCGAAATGTCGAGGAGCTGCAAGACAGTTGGCAACGGGCAGGAGATTTGAGTGGACTGGTGCAATTATGGGCAAAACGCAGTCGATGCCGGCTTGTTGGGACGGGACAAAAGGCTGGAAGTTGGCTAGGGGCTCCAGCATGGCCAGATCAGATCAGATCAGACAATGGGCGGCAGCGCGCCATAGCCCATAGGACCCAGTGAAAACAAAGGGACGGCGTGGCGGGCTTGGGGGAGCTCGCAGGCGGTTTGGCTCGTGTTCTGCTGGCGTCGTCGTTGTTCGTAACGAGTGCCGGTGGGCAAATTGGTGGTGATGAGGATCGAGTACGGGAATGGCGGAGGGGTATCACGAGACCAGCAGCTGAGGTGATGTGGCTTGTCCAGCAAGCGTCATTGTTGTTCCGCGGTTTGCGCATACTATGGTACCGAAAAAGATGCGTCCTGAACAAGCACCACAGAAGGACGTCGAAAGTGAGGCGAGTGTTCTGTAAAATCCTGACCTCGGTCAAGTTGCGACTGAAACGTCGAGAAAAGGACGGCGGCTGCCGTTGCCGTCGGGTACCGCGAGAGAAGAGGCGACTGGCATGCAGCAGCTGGAGGAGCTGGTCAGCGGACGGCTCAGCACTGCAACGGCCTGGACGAGAGCCTGGACAGCAGTCTGGTTGCATGTACTCTCCGGCGGATGGATGGGCGAGAGGTACATTGAGGGCATTCGTAGGCGCAGTTGCTGACTGACTGTCTGAGGTGGACTTCCAATGGAAGGTGCAAAGTAGCACCTGGACTTGGTCTTGCCTCGGTTTGGCGTTCCTTGAGGTACGGATACTTGGAGTGACGCCTCCCATTGGCCTGCTCGTTACGAAATGCCATGTACAGGCAGCAGCTCCAGCCTTCGTGCGACGTTGCAAGCGGCGTCTCCCGCGCATCGCCCTGTATTGCTGCTCCTGGCAAATATCCCTCTCTGCCTCTTGGCCGTGACGGTCTCTTGCCCTCATCTCCAGCAGTTTCATGCAGCCGAGTTCAACAGCAACAGGACGAAGACCAGCTGGCGTTCGGGGCTGTTTCCAGTGAGCCTTCTGAGATATCAGGGACTCCTTGGCTCCTCTGCATTGACCGTGGAAATTTGCACCATTTTCACAATGGAGAAAAAACACAATAGGCGATGGAGAGTGTTGACAGCAGCAGGTAAAAGGTACGTACCGGGTACAATGCAGACAATAAGGACGAACAGACAGACACAGGCTGAGCCAGAGCAAGGAAGGCGCCCCCTGCGCACAGTGCCGTTGGTCTGGTGAAAATGACGCCTCACTGTGGGGAAGCACCCGAGGAGAAGGTGCTCCTTGCCCGGTTTCGTGGGCTGTCACCCCAATTCCCTCAGGTACTGGGCAATGCCCACCGTGTTCCCCACAGTGTGTCTGACAATTTTTTTCATCTCCTCAAGGCTGTGACCTGTCTCGTTGCTAGCGCCTTTTTCTCTGCCCAGTGCTCGTCTCCTCCCCCGGGGGCAGTGACCAGTCCAGAGGCCGTCTCCCCAAGCCGCGCATCTCAGTCGGGCTAGCGTCTTGCTGCAAGAGGCCTAGCACGCCAAACACGCTAGGAGCGCCCCCAAAGTATTCGTACACCGCAGAGGTACCTCTTCCCGTCACCTCGAGCACTGGAAGGAAAGTCCTCTCCTCTGGCCTCCTCCTTCCCGTCGATTCGATGCCCATTTTCTTAGCAACAAGTGCAAGTGCGAGTGCCCACCACCCTTGTTCATCTTCAGACTCTCGCGCGCCGCTCTTTCCCTTATTCTCCACTCGTTGACCACCTAGGTACCTTAGCTCGCACTCACACCAACTTCCTTCCTGGCCGTGCCGTGCCTGTCCTCTTTTCCTCTTCCACTTTCCCTCCTCTACCTTACATAGTATGTGACTTCCCTCAGCCCACTGCGGTTCCATACATCCATCCTCCCTCGCCCACCCACACCCGAACTCCTCTTCCTCACCAACCTACCGACCCTCACCGAGAAACCACTCCCAGTCTCTCCTTCAACATCGCCAGTCGTGTTTTTCTCTCGAGGCAAAAGCGACAAACCCCAGACGAAACAGCCACCGTCGACGTCCGGCACTCGATTCACGCTTGCTATTCTTCTGCACAGACGACTGGAAAGGGTTGTAACGGGCGTTGCAGCCCCGGATTTTGGCACCATCCCCCGCGTTTCGCTCCCAGCGTGTGCATACAGAAAGGGCCGAATACTGCGATCCATCCTCACAAACTCCTCCGCGACTCCCCCTTCCCACGCCTACCACTTCCCTTATCAGTCCTCTTTCCCCGCAAAACTCAATCGTCTCTTGCGCCCGCTGGAAATCTCGCTGTCGATGCCATCACCCGCCGCTTTCAGCCACAGCTGTGCAGAGTAATTGCAGCAGACCCATCCCTAACCCGCGAGACGACGACACCCGACGACGCCCACGACGGGACCCGACACCAGCAATACCGCAACCACGTCTTCACCGCACGTCGCCAACATGACACAGGCCGTCAAGCGGGCCTGTGACGCCTGCCATCGTCGCAAGGTCAAATGCGACGGCGTCAATCCGTGCCGTAATTGCCACACTGCCCAGCTGTCCTGCACCTACAATGCCATCCCTCAGAAGAAGGGCCCCAAGGGCTCCCGCGCAAAGGTCATCAGCGAGCTGAGGGAAACACAGCGACAAACGAGTCTGTCGGCAAAGGTCCAGAACCGCATGAACGGCATGTCAGGCCCTCCAGGACCCGTCAGCCTCGCCCCGACTCCCGGCTTGCTCTCCAGCGAGCTCGTGAAGGAATGCATCGACTTCTACTTTGCCAACCTCTACGAGAAGATGCCTATCCTCGACCGCCACAAGATCGAACAGCAACTCCCCTACATGGAGCGCGACCCCGACACCTACTGCCTGCTGACCTCTCTGTGCGCTTTCATGATGCTTCAGCCCGGAATGTCCATGCCCGCCGGCGACCCCTTCAACCTCGACGTTATGCCTGGCGCCGCCATCGTCGCCACCCAGTTGCTTTTGGAGGAGACGCTGCAGGTTCGCAAGGGCTACGATTACCTCACCGGCCCCTCGGAAGGCCCGACATTCAATACCCTCGCCACAAACTTCTTCATCTACGGTTGCTACCACGGCATGGAGATGCACAACAAGGCCTGGTACTATCTCCGCGAGGCTTCCACCATGATGCACATGAGCGGCATGACCAAGGAGGAGACCTACCGCAGCCCCCAATGGGACAACGCCGAGTCTTCTCGGAGGAGACGCCTCTACTGGCTTTTCTACGTTATGGAAAGGTAATGAACATTTTTCTTATTCCAACGCCATGTTTCATCACTGACGGGCGATCTCCATTCAGGGCCCACGCCATTCAGCACCAGAGACCTTTGACACTTCAAGCCACCATTCAACCGCCTAACTCCGCCGATGACCCGAGCGACCCACTCAGCCACCAGCTCAACAGCTTCATCATGCTGGTCAACCTGTTCCATCCTTTCGACGACGCCTTCACCGCCGTCTGGAACAAGACCAGAAGCAACCTCTACGTTTCTAACCTGCAGAAGCAGTTGAACGAGGTCCTGCCGACGTACCTCTGCCAGGATGGACAGTTGTCCGACTTGCGCACCAACCAGCAGTGGCTGAAGACCACCGTGTGGCAGCTCACCCACGGCAGCATGAACTCTCAGAACGAAGAGAGCATGAACAACTTCCAATACCCCGTCGACTTGTCACGCGAAATGCTGATGAACCTCGCATCTCACTTCCCTGGACAGGGCATGGAGCTCATGGGCTCCGGACTGGTAAGAACCAAAATTCGCTGAATGAACCGCACTGAGCTGACTAAGATGCAGATTGAAAAGCTCTTCCAAATTACTTGCAACATGACCGACTTCCTCGCAGTGCAACCCGCCGCCCGGGACCCCTTCACTGTCGGTCCCCGCGAGCAACTCAACCAGACGCTCAACATTGTTGCCGTCCTCCGCCACAGCGATTTCCGCTTCCTGCCCCTACTTCTCAACAAGGTCGCCGACATCATGCCTCGCCTGACGAACCCCATGCTGCAGAACGCCCCCGAGAACGCCAACCTGGGCGCTATTGACATTTTTGACGGCTTCGGAAACGCTGGCATGGCGCAGCCTCCTCAGATGCAGATGCAGATGGACACCGACTACGACCGGAAGTTTTCCGTTGCCGACTATGACAAAAAGTATGGCATGTCGGACATGAACAGCAACGTAAGCGACGGCAACGTCTCCACTGGAGCCCCGTCCGTTTCCGTGCCTGCCACGACTGCAGACATGAACTCGCCTTTCGCGAGCTCGCCAGCCATCATGTCTCCACCCATGGAGTACCCACACAACGGGATGAACGATTATGGATGCGCACAGATGCCCGATATGGTCATGAGTCCGATGGGCCAAAACGGATCGTCGATCGGTGGTTCGAACCAACATCAACAACACCAGTCGCATCACATGTTGCAGAACCAAGGCATGAATCAACAGCAGATGCAGCCCAACATGAACCAGCATCACAACCACAACATGCAGCAAAGCCAGAACATGGGCAGCATCAGTCCACCGTCGTTCCAGGGACAGCAGCAGATGAACGCACCCTCAATACCGACATCCCATCCTATGGGCCCTGGAGGGAACAACCTGATGAACTCCATATCTCGGCAGCAACCCCAGCGGGCCAACAGTTACGCCATACCACAACAGCCGTTGCCACGGACTGTAGGCGAAACTTTCCACGCGCTCCAACGAGCCAACTCGGACATGCCAGGTATGACTGGCATGCCGGCTGAGATGGATTTCAATACTCTTCGTTGATCTTGTGCACATATTACCGGCCCCATTTATAAGCATTTAGTTGACGCAGATTGTCACATGCTACTAATTTCCTATGTCAAGCGCTGGCTTCTTCTCCTAAGACCTTTTTATTCTTACTACACATTTCGACCATCCTTGCGATGGGGCGCGGGTCGATACCGCAGCCACTTGAGGAGAGCCGGCAACATAAAAGTGCCTTGGATTGGTTAGGGAATCAGGATTGCGAAAATACGGACTTGTGTACAGGCTAGGGACGCGAAACATTTTGCATCTGCCGATTGGTTTGACATCGGCCACTGGTGTTTTGTTTGGGAGTTCATGGATCTATCAAACGCACGCAACATCAAGAGGAGGACTTGGGATATATATATGAAAGCATTGATGGCCGGCGTGGAAGCCATTGTGTGGTCCGGCTACGGCCGAAGCTTGGTAGCCGGATCGCGACCACGCCGGGCCTCGTATGAGAATTATGTGTATGCTGTCGGCAGACTGGATACTCGATAAGATACTAGATGAATGAAGAAAGAAAACTAGATTGAAATGGTTGTCCCAGTTCTTGCCAAGTGATTTGTCACCGGCCTTCTGTTGTAAAACCAATCTTGCTTGTTTGGGTCATGGGTCTGTGAAGAATAATAGCATCGACAAGCCGCTCGCGGCGACAGGCACGGCGGGGACGATAACATCAGCAGATGAGATGCCCTATCCTATTGCGGTAATTCTGCTGGTGTCGTCTCAGTGAGCTTTCAAACTGTGTCATGCTATGGTGTCAACGTACCTGGCCGTACATGAATACGCTGAGAGTGAGCTCCATCATAGACGCCGGAGGGCGATGAGGGGGTCAATGCGGTGGGGGGTGACGATGATGCGACGCCGCATCTAAATTCGAATCGTCAGAGTAGAGAGGTGATAAACTCCTTTCAGAAACAGATTCGAGATTAGAATTGTTTCTTTGCGGGAAGAACATGGGCTGACGATGTCTTTTACAGGAGGTCGTTGGTGGGTGGGGAGGCGGTGTTGGGGTGGTGTCGGTGAGGGTATAAATGATGCTTGTGTGCTGGGACTTGTGGTTCTGTACGGCGAAATTGTAAAAGTTGGATCTCTGGATTTCATAGACAACATGTCCTTCACCGCAGAGTCGTCGTCTGAGATCCTCTCGGTAGTGCATTCGACTTTGCGTGTTGCATTTGCATAGGTCATTTTGTTGATCATGAATGAATAGTCTAGGAGCAGCGAGGGGCGTTAGAGACGAAGGATGGCGTCGAGGGAGCGGCGGCAGGACGGCAGGCGATGCGACGGCTTTCCTGTGGACTAATTGTGAGATTGAGAACGCCGCATAAGTTCAAGCAGAAGATCACCAGATTGCTGTGCTCCAAGCGAAATGCTATGATGATGGCTTTTATAATCCATTGGTGCAGTGATATCTGCGTTGTTGTCTTTCCACGTATAAAGGCATGCTGACTTACTTAGGACTCCTGTGTCCGGCGCAGATGATCAGAGCCCACGCATCGATTTCGAGCAAGCTCTAGTCGTAATGCCCTTCTGCGACGGATAAGCTTTATGTTGCGCTTTGAGGTGTGCAGGTCTGGTTATCGGAGCTCGGTTCCTTATGCTAGAATACCATCAGAGTGAAGCATGAGGGAGACGACGGACGACGGTCTGGTGGGAGTTGCGGCGGTAATGGAGATGGGGAGAGGGTGCCCCGGGGTCGTTGGGGCTGTTTCGGTGTGACGGCTTTTCATTAGCCTTTGACTATCATCATACCAAAAAATGGTTCAATTTGGTTTATGGTTGAAGGGGTGGATGTTGTGGCTCTTAATATACTGCAGCAACCTATGTCGAACTGGAGGTTCTGCTGGTGGACTGCATGCTTTGGGATGAGCGGAAGGATCGGGAGGGTGCATATACTGCCAGGTTGAGTAGCCTTTCTTTCTGGCAGACGATATTGCTATGCGATGAAGAATGATTTCTAGGGATGGGGATTGAGCGATGACGTTTCCTTCCCTTGCGCTGGGGATGGAATGCAGAGGTCCGGGGGGGGGGGGGGGGGGGGGGGAATT
>NW_025544661.1:600000-772009 GCF_011800055.1 Colletotrichum gloeosporioides | reverse complement strand
GGGGGGGGGGGGGGGGGGGGGGGGGGGGGGGGGGGGGGGGGGGGGGGGGGGGGGGGGTTGAATATGTTTTGATGGATTTTGACGTTTCGTATGAGGGTGAATAGATTGAGAGCAGGGACGACTTGGAATGACTGGGAGGCATGTATCAGCCTCAGCGTTGGGCATTGTCCGTGCTTGGTAATCGGCTTAATGGGCAGGTGTATTGTCGAAGGACTGATGCCTTAAAGAAGGTATGCTATTGAATTGTCTTGCTGGGTTTGAAATAGATCAGGAGTGCTTTAGGACGGAATGTTTATATTGCAAGGCAGCTATAGCTGGACTTTAGCCTGGTGGACGAAAGTCTGGCCTTGACGAGGGATAAGCCAAGGATTCAGGAATAACATGTAGTGTTATGAGGGGGGGTTTGAAGCTTTAAGAGCAAGATCCATGGTTGTTTTCCTCTTAATAGAACAATGATTTGACTTTCTGCATCCATGGATGGTTTAAGAGGGCGGTACTGCTTGCCGCCTCGTACTTGGGTCTGTGCCTTATCTACACCAGAGAGTTATGGAGCCATTTCTTCGAAGATATGGATGCTTTGTGTAGTTTCGGGCAGGATACTCAGGGACTCAGGGAGATAGAGGGCGCCGATATGTTGAAGGGTTGTTAGGAAGAAAGGGAGGCTAGGAAATTATGATGTCTGAGATGCAATCAATAATTGAGAGGCATATAGCTTGCTGAGCTGCTATAACCTGTCGTCACACAGCCACATACTGCGCGATTGCCTTTGACGATAATGAGGTTGCTACGAGCTGTTATTTGAATAGACTGTATTCCTGTATTAGCGTAGTCGCAAATATGGTTCCGGATGATCATGGGAATCTCGGCCGGCTTGGGTCAAGGGTATTTAAGGAGCCGCCTCCATTGGGGAATCGTCGCAGAGCAGAATGTGAAGCTTATGCGTGAGAGTGAGATGCTCAACATCATGGCCGGTCCTCAAGAAAGCTTGGTATGAAAAGGTTGAAGGCGCTGTATGCGAGTTAGTAAGCTGGGTAGTTTGGCGGCAGGCTTGTGATGTTTTGGGTTAGAATGTGTAGAAAATATAAATGAAGAGGGGCAATGAAGGTGAACGGCCGTTTCCCTTGCCTCATGTTGACATGGGGTAAGTAGAGATTAGGGCCCTTATGTGCTAGGCGCTTTTCAATAATTACCGTTGAAACTTGTAAAAGCATCTGTCAACAACCAAATTGGTGCTGTGGATTTTACTAAAGCTTCTTCATGCTTTATATACACGTGAAGAGGTGCATGCTGAGTAAGAAGAACCTCCTCTACTATGTTTCTGGTGTGTTGTCCGACTTACCTCGTTCCTCTGCGCTGGCATTCCGGACTGGCTGTGACCCGGGTTGGAATGTTGTTTTCAAGCCGACCTTATGCATAAAGGAGAGAGACGTTGCTACTTCTATGTCGAAGCATATACATATTATGGCAAATGGTGATTATTTCGCCCGGCTGCAACAATGTAGGTTTCCATGCAAGGTTGGCTTGAATCAATGTGTGAAATATCTCAATCCCTATACTCTAAGTCCTGAGTTGTGCCTTTGAAGGACTTGCCATTTCGAGCTCCTTGACACCATGGGGATAGATAAGCAACGGAGTGCGCCAGATGACGGACGTGGATGGAGACGTGCTCAAGTATACTTTGGGCAGCATGTAAGGTGGTGGAGGACTGCTTCGTCAGAGGCGACATAGCCCACGTCAACACTTTGGTCTTTCCAACTTTTTCCAGATTCTGGATAACCAACCCGAAAGTGCATTGGCCTGCGTTGCCTCAGACTTGTGGTGGTATGCTGCTATCATACATTTCGTGGATGATTGAAATCTGGGATGTGCCCCTCCTCAAGTTGCAGGAAGGCCTTCAGCATGCAACAGGACGAGTGAAATTCGGAGATCTTGATCCGCCTGAGTATAAATTAGTAAAGACATCTTCCTTGTTAATGATAGTCTTCCACAAGAAAATCAAACTCTCTGAGTCTGTGTGAAGTTAACGATTCGGCTTCTACTTGCCTGGCTCAGTGTGAGGTGAAACCGTAGGCTGTTCAAAACGACCATTCTGTTATTTGTAGCAGAAAAGAGCCGTGATCATATTCCGGATATTTCACCTTAAATACTCTGCAGATAGGGGGGCGGCCTGCTAGCAAAGTGGATGGAAGCCCTTACCTTCAGAGTTGAGATGTGGAAGCCCACCAAAGCGAACGATATCAATATAACATAATGGTGACGCTTGTACTGCTGGAATGAGAGATGGGCTTTCAATACCCAATGTTGTCTGTAGACAGCATAAGTTCTGAGTAGACCCCTTTTTATCGTTGATCACATTCTATGAACATACCTATAGCACAATGTATTGAAATGCCTTGAAGCCATCATGTTTTCAATTTTTCTGCGCCTGTTGCTCACCTGACCCAAAAGAACGATGGTACTAGGGCATCCAAGTACAGCATGCCAAGGCATGTAGGGATGATGTTATGGCGGATTTGCGCAGATGGTCAAGTCATCATTAGAAGGACGTCTGACTATCATGGCCAGAATACCATGGGAACGCGTCAGATGAGTGACAACAGTTTTGGCGGAAATTTGGACATCAGTGCGATCTGAAAGCATACCGATCTTTGCGTCCGCATCTCCGTGGGAATGAACTTGGGGCTTTTGTAACCGCAACTTCCAGCAGCAACCCTCCCAGACAATTGTTGTCTAAAAGGTTGCCAGTAATTGCTGCGAGTAATCTATCTGGAGGGATGTAAGGCCCTGGATACCTTCGTAAGGGGTTGACTCGTCGAAGAACAAAACAATACAAGTCGATCTAGGGTAGACTCAGAACTCTTGTTTGAAGGAATAGCTGATGCAAGACGCGCGCACAATAAGGATGACGGCGATGTGCAATTTGCTTCCGGCATTCGCGCGCACATTCGAACAGCAGAAACAAAGCCGCCTAGCAGCGAGTGCTGAACCTCAAGTCGATAGCTATTTTCTAGCTGATACTTAGCCATCCCCAATCCCTAATTCCCGTCCTCGACATATCATGTCTGGTAAGGCTCTCGTTTCAAAATCTGCTTTTATTCTTCTTCCAAGGCCCCTGTCACTTCCGATGAAAGAGTGTGTCATTTCTAAATGTGACCGAGACTCTTCCTCCCAGCAGCGTTGTGTCGACACACTCGGCCACAATAAGTCGCCCGTATCATTCATCACTAGAATTGTCAGCTTCCCAAAGACACAAACATCGAAACAGTAAGTAAGGTCAATATGGAAAATTTGCAACGCAGTGGGCGCGCGTGAATCTGTACGCGTGGCCGAGATACAGTTGGAGGAGCCTCTCGCGTTGCAATGGACGTTGTTGCCCAAGTTTGTGACCCCGTAGACGGCAGTCTTGCAGAACTCATCGCAGGTTCTGCCGTTTGCATGCACAGCGCAGCAGTGGCTTCCATCCGGCCAGTGGCACTGGCAGTAACCGCATGCTTCGACAGTGGCTATGACGAGGGCCAAGATGGAAACAATGGAGGTGAATTTGAACATTGTGCGCAGGTTTATGAGACTATCAAAAATGAAGTCGTAGCGGGAGTGACAGAGATCCAGTTGACGATGGAGGTAGAGGTAAGAACAGAAGTAGGCAATGATCGATAGAGATAGGGACAGAGACATAAGTAGAAGATCATTGTTTAGCACTTCATATACAGTTCCTCTTTGGTGCTGTTTCAGATATAAGGAGTACAACAGGAAGCCTCAGTCACTCAATTTCAGCTGTGGAAGAGTCATGATCCTGAAATGGGTTTCTAGGACGTCGGTTTGATGAACGCGAGCTGCTCGCATCAGAGTCTGCCACCGCTACATTTCGGCAAATTTGAGCCGTACCAGCAAGGTATGGGCAGGATCGCACCAGAGGCGGTGGGTAATAATACAATAGACTTTATGAACATTTCCGTGTTCACTCATGGTTTCAGTCAGAATGAGTTTTGGGGTCACAATGGTAATTGCTCTGATCTTTTGGCCCTGCCCAACACTGCCAACGACCGAGTCACTTTTGTGTGTGCCCATCAATACCGGACGCGAAATCGGTATAAGGGAACTTTCGCTAATCAGCTGTAGCCTCAGATCCCTACGCGGATTGGCGCGAGCAGAAGCTACCTGAATTTGAGGTCATTCTGACAGACTAAGGTGAGGGTAGCCCGCGGGAGGGCATGCGGTAGGGCTAACTGGAGCTACGCGCCGGTGGTTGCGCTGAGTGATGGGTCAGCTTGCAAGGGCTGGTCACGAAGATGACGAAAATGATGACTCCGACAACTATGATACGTTGTAGCAGGAGATGAAGAACAAAGTTGAATAATGTTGGTGGGCATGAAGGTATCTCGGTGACAATCCATGGTATCGACCGTACCGTGGAAGAACGTGTTGAGGCAGATGGGAGAAGTCATGAGTTTCTCTTCGGATGACATTAATAAATCTATTAAATCTCTGTTGACTTCCTTTCTTCCTTGGTAATAACGTGATAGGAACTGGACGGATAATGAAGCATCTTCCAATGCCTAGTCATTGTTTCCAGTTGCAACGCCCCAGAAGTAGGCCGCCCACGCTCCAAGGATCAACAAAACCAATCCACCAAAGCAGACCTTGGAAATCAACTTATTGCGGGCCCCGTTCTCCTCGTGGAATGCCCTCTTCCTCTCATTCCAAAGGTCGCCGTTAGCGATGCGTTGCTTCCTTGTCCATTGCAGGTTGCCCAGATCAACGGACCACCACGAAAGTCCAATCAACGCGATAGCCACCAACACTGATGCAGCCGCAAGAATAACGTAAACAATGACGACATGTTCGTAGCTGTCATTGTCGGCATCCTGAATGGCGCCGGTGATGATACGGACGATAATGTTCATGCTGAACTCCGATTAGTCTGTGCTACAGTAAGAGTAAATAGAGGCGAACTTACGCATTGTTCATGGCAATCTTGACGGCGTAAGCTGAGCCAAAGACGGACTGGTGCCACATGGACGTGCGAATACTGTCAATGATAGGAGTGGGACCGAAGGTAGATGAGATGGCGTAGATGCCGAACGCAGCGGCAGTTCCGGCCTTCTCGGAAGCCCAGTTGACAAGTGCCATAGCCAGGAAAACACCAGTTCCGCAAATAGCGACTGTAACATGTTAGAATTATGACGTAACCAACGCAGGTAAGGTCTACTCACGCAGAGTGATACGGTTGCCCAGCAAGTCGATGAAGGCACCAATACATGGGACGAGGAAGAAGCCTGCGTACTGCAGGGTAGCAGAGTACCAGCCGGCAGTGATGGCGTCAGTCTTGAATCGCTTCTCAGCCAACTCAGTCGCGTTCTGGGTGAAGACGACTGCGGCACTCGTCTGGAACAGAGAAAAGGCCATGATCGCCCAGAAGACCCAGGGAAGCTCGAGGACTTTCTTGGGTTGAAATTTCTTCGACTTCTCCGTCAATTTTTCGCCGGTAGCCGGGTCCTTCATATTGCCGAACTTCTGGTGGGCGACGCTGTTGAATTTGTAGAAGCCGACCGTCATCACGTTAGTGAAGATGTTCATGAAGACGGCAACCCAAAAGACCCAAGCGAAGTTGCCGGTGTTCTTAGCAATCACGTTTGCTGAAGACTTGCCGACGAAGCCGCCAATCTTCTTGATTCCGAGTTCGAGTCCGAGGGTCGATGCAAAGCCGTTGTTAGGCGAGAACCAGGAGCTGAAGACCTTGTACTGGGCGACTTGGGTAGCGATGTCGCCGAGGGCAAGGATGACACGTCCGCCGATCATGAGCTTGAAGGAGCGGATCTGAGCCGCGGCAGCGACAAGGATGGAGCCGATGGAGTAGATGATGTTACCTAAAGCTGTCAGTAACGAGTCTCAACACACTCTGGGTATGCCAACTTGTACTCACCATACAGCATGGCACCGGCTCCACCGATTCTGTCGGTGACAATACCACTCGTGAGAATGAGAAGGGTGACCATGAAGTCCTCACTGGCCTCAAGAAGGGAGAACTGCTTGTTGTTGATGTCAAGCTCCTTCTTGAGGGTAGACTTCAACGCGCCGGTAATGCCGGAACTCCATGATGAACCGAAGCTGATGCATGAAATCATAATGACCGCGATGAGCTTCCAGTACATTGGGGGTTGCGGCTTGTTGCTTTCCAGCGACGTGGCAGGGGAGAGCTCAGGGAGGTCGTTGACAGCTTCGGTGGGCTGCTTCTCCCGACGAGACTCGACGTCTGAGCGTGACTCCATGCTGTCAGATGTTCCGATTGCTCGGTAGCTGGCAGGAATGTCAATTGAGGAAGGAGATGCACGAGGAGAACTCGAAATCAGCCTGAGAGCTGACGTTGAAGAAGTTCATATATCCGCGCGCATCGTCAGTTGGAAACGACTATTCCGTAAAAGTGGGAGCCGGGATCGGTTGGGAGGATTTGCTCACTGTGAGAAAACGCAAAAGGAGCCCAAAAGGGGTCTAGAAAACGGGGGTTTTCGCGCAGGATTTTTCTTTCCCCAGTCAAGGTTTTGCGCTCGCTAGCGCGCCAAGTCCAACGATGGGCTCGGAGATGCATCTGATAAGATTAAAAAGGCAACGGACCCCTTTACGAGTCAGGGATATGCCGGACTAGAACCAATCCCTTCACACAAATGCTCTGGCCACAATCCACAGCGGGGGCCATCCGAAGTGGAGTTCCACGCGTGCTCAGAGTCTGGCACGCGGCTTCGCGATGCCGCTCCTTGCTTACTCGGTGACAACTTCGGCCGGGAAGCGGCCATTGTGGTGTCAAAAGAGCTTAAAAGGAGGACCCTTTCGGAGTACGAGTCCAGCTGGGCGGTTCTGCGCAGTGAGCCGAGTGGGATATCACGCTAATTTTGACGCTACGCGCTTTCTCCCATGTGAGAAAAATCGTTTCCTTGTTCATATGGTCCGCTGGGGTACCATCCGATTGCGGCAAGGCGAATTTCGTGGCAACTTGATCGTCTTCTTCCGGGAAGGCGTTGATCTTATCATGTCATCTGTGACTAAATCCTAGTGAGTATGGAATACCTGGCCGCTTCTCACCCCCCTGCTGCCATCTGGTTGGATGTCTGTCGATGCTTTGACGAACTCCTCATACATAACACCCTCAAAAAAGGACTCGCCGACCAGGATGTATCCGTCCTCTACCGGTCTCAACACGAAAGGGACATCCGCCGCTGCCAAATCTTCTGATCACATCCTATCCAGGCCAAGGCCGATCCATCCGTCGTGGGTGGAAAAGGCTGCTCCTCTGTGGACCATGTCGTGAAGCCTATTTTGAATAGTGTTCCAGTGCTTGATCGTTTCCTCAACAGAGCTGAAGTCGTCGCCCGACACGCTCGAAGCCGTTTGACCTTTTCCCGCATCCAACTGACTCTGGAATACGGTTCCGTAACTATTCGGTGCGCTTCCGAGACTGTCGGAAACCTTGTCGCCGGTAAGGGTACGCCAAATTGCTCCAAGGCCGTTTTTGGGGGTGATGGGACAAGTGCCATGGGTACTCAGACGCCATTCTTCCCTCCTCCTCATCATCTCCTTGCTTCTCAGCCTGCTCAGCCCGACCACGTTCTCCAGTCGCAGACACCCCGGCCCTGAAGTACACCCTCGGAATTGGGTGCGAGTTCACACGCTAGCTGGTGTAGTGTGGGTTCTCGCGCCAAGCCATGTCCCACTCTTGACGACGTCAATTTTCAGCCCTATAATAGACAGTACCTCCTTCCGTTGCTTTGAATGTGACGCTGGAGGCGATCCAAAAGACGCATCGTATGTCAAGCCTCGCGGATTCAGTTATTAGACCAACTGCTCCGGTTGAAGAGCTGGCCCACAAGCATGCCCAAAATCTCTCGTCCGCGCAGAATTGACGTTGGGCCCCCAATTAAACCGGAGTATGCGGAATATTTGCGTTGAGATGCTTTTGTCTGACTTATGCACAAGAGCCTGGCACCACTCGAGAAGAAGGCGCCTGTCGGTAAAGAAGCCAATCATGATACGGTCGAGCAACCGCCGCGGGCTCACCACAATGCCTTGCACAGCGTGGTAAAACGAGTCTGATCATCCTCAATGGCAATGCCAACAAGGCTGTGGAATGACCATCCAGTCTCGAGGCTTGCATATCTTGTGTCCAACGCTTCCCTAGACCTGACCTAGTAACAGCCATTCTAGGTTGAAATCGCCATCATCGTCTTCCTCTTCCACCTCCCGCTCAGCTCTCTTGATTGAGTCCCAGTTCTCCGGCCGATATCCAGATCCTTTCCTCTGTGCGGTGTATTCGTCCGCCGTCGCATGTATACCGCCCTCATCCTCTTCGGCCGCCTTCACCCATCCCCAGAAGTTTGTCTCAGACATGCCTGTCTTGTCTTCATTCTCAGTACCTCTCATGCTTTGATACTCACCGTAGTTCTCCTCGTCCTCCGAGACCTCTCCGACCTCGATCACAAATCGTCCGCCTGTCGCTGGTCCATACCCGTAGGGGAAGTACTTTGAAGCCTTCGCCAACACCGCTTGCTTTGCTCTTTGTCTCTCGCCTGCGTACGCAGAGTCCAAACCCTCATTAACGTTGATCCTGTTACTGGTCGCATAGACCCTAGGCTTCCACTGGTATGGGTCCATCGGCAAATTCTGAAAGTGCGCGGCGTTGTCAGCGCCCCAGTCCAGGTGCAGCACATAGACGGGAATGATTTGTGCTGGGTCAAATACGATGTATTCAAGCTCACGGTTCGCCACGTGTGAATCAGCACCCTCGTATGGCTCCGACTGCGTGCGCCAGTTGTCCCCGTGAAACATCTGTCGCGCGCGACCCATGATGGTGGCGCACACAATCAGCTTGAGGCCGAAGTACTCGGTCGGCGATGTCGGCCGCGCCCAGGAATCCGTGTAGCTCAAGGAAAAGTCGGCGCTGGGCGAACTGTAGATGCCGCGACCGTAGGTGGACCCACAACGAACTTCGTGCAGATTTCCATCGTTTCCTCCTTTGTCGCCCTTTGGCACGCGCGAGCCCGGCTTGAGGAAGCCATGGCGGACGATCGAGGGCACGAAGTGGCGCTGCGTGCCGTGAAACGTCATGCATGGACGAATGAAATGCTCAAGCTTATCCTCGAGACGGGTGTGCTTCGCGCAGCACTTCGGAAGGCTTTTGCGGTGGCGGAGGAGCTTTTCGCGCAACCGAGCTCGGCAAGTATCGAAGCGGGCAGCTAGATCGCGCCGGATGACACACTCGGCGTGAAGAACTCGGTAACACGAGGGAATCGTCTCGCAGATCTCCCTAGCAGACCTGCCCAGGTACTCCAAGGCGATCTCGTTGGTAGTAGTCGCCTGGACAGCCTTCTTCTGAAATTGGTCCGAAGGTATGCGTTGCTTTTCGTCGGCTTTTTGGTTGGCTCGGTTTCGTACCGCCCTCACCAGGGCATCCGTCTCATGGGCCATCTTAAAGACAACCTTGGTCGCCTCAAAGATTCCGTACGTGCTATTTTCCCTATCAAGCCATTTCTCGACGCAATTTGTCTCGGCCGCCTCCTCGATCACGCAGCGAAGGGTAGCACGGAGGCCATCTATGTCCTTGCGCGAGAGTGCGAGGTTGATGAGGTCAAAGGAGGGTGCCGTGACAGGATAGTGAACACCAGCTGTGACCTGAAGTATGAGCTCTTCGTGCGTAAAGCAGAGTACGTCGTCCATCGGTGAGGATAATCGGTGGTCGTCGTTCAGGAAGCTGGCGTCGATGAGGGCGTCTGTTTCTTCATCACGAAGGAGAGCCAGCTGAACGATATCTTCTTCAGAGAATTCGAGATCAGCCATCCTGATTTCACTGGCGTGGCCTCAATGCACACGGTGCGAACAGTTGGTCGGTGAGGGAGGGGATGAAGGCGTTTATGAATTCCCCCAGCTAGCGCAGCGCTAGCTGTTCAAGGAAATAGTTGTCGAAGACGATCGATGGGGTGAGCTCGATTGAAACAATGCCAGTGCATTTTCTTTCACCAAAAATGCCAAATACGTCGCTGTCGATGGTCAATTCTGGAACGATCTTTCTGCGGTAGGCGGCAACGGTACGTATTGGTGTAGCTCTTGGAGACTGGCTTGTTCAGGAATTCTAGAATGCAGCTAGAAAATGATGTGTCAAGTCCCTGAACATTCTTCGACGAAGTTTGTCATGCTCTAAATTTCGGGATGGTAGACTTATACGCCTGTTTGAGTAGTCGCGGCTGTCAATATGTGATTGATGTGATTCATCTGAGGCCTCGTAGGGATAGCTAGATTTCACTAGTTGTCGAAATCGTGCGCAGTAGTGCTGCTCCAAAGTGTATCTAGTCTATGACTCTTCGGCAATAAAATGCCTGTGCTCACGTTTAATGCTTGAATTCGAGGTTATTCGAAAGGTGTTTCAAGTTAGTAACGTGCTAGAAAGGTCTAGCGCACAAGGACTGCCTATCTTCGGTGAGCCCAAAATGGTCTAGGTCAATCCTCCACTAACTAAATTCAGAGTAAGACAACTATATTGAATATCGGACTTTGTACAGAGTATATTTGTCGGATTAACATACGCTGATCACTAGAGCATTGGCTTCATTGCTTGAACGGCAATGAACCATTCCCATACCGATACAGATGCTTTTGATGTGACGAAGAGCTTCCAACACAAGGTCGCATCGTAGGTGGGTCGGGCGAGTTCTCGGCCCACAATCTTCGGCGGTAAGTGGAGATTGGATTGGGCCATTCCATCGGCTTCAGCCCGGATCAGGGTTGAGTAACCGCTTCTCAGGGGTTGAATATCAAGGTTATTGATTCAGTAAGGATGAATGAAAGTATCGGCGGATCAGAAGGTCAACAAATTCACAGAATGCAGCCCCTCCAACACCAAATTTGCATTAACTTTCTCCTCCGAACGATCGCCTATGATGAATTCAAGCGATGATGCTGCGTGTTATCGACTTGCATCATCTGCTCCCCAATCAACATCTTCGTCCGAAACTCGAAGCCAAATTTTGTACGGGAATGTGTCGTAGTGTGTAGTTCCCTCGACTTGAACATGAGAAGACATTTCAGTGCGGACTTCATGTAGGTAAGGGCGGCAGCTATTTTCAGGTTATAGCTTGAAATCCGGAGGAGCTTACTGCTTGGAAGCCCGAACACCATGAATGTCTGGAATTCTAATACCATGTCACTTTTCGCAAGGTAGACGCAGAAAGCGAACCCTGAGCATCCGGTTCGGAAGACGATCCAGATTCGTCTTCTAAAGCCTAGCTGCAGATCCACAGCCTGCAGACTCAGCAGCTACCAACACCAGTAGATGCGCCCGGGGAACCCTCAGAGTATCATCCAGGCAAGCAGTCCAGTGGGCTGATTTCTTGGCATTGAATGCGAAATTTTAACAACTCACCGATGATATACTAGGGTAGGTAGGGTTTGCGTCTTCGTATAAAAACCTGGGCTCCCTCACGAGTCCTAATGTTTTGGTGGCCATCGCGATTCTTCCACGTGGTCTGACTTTACCGGGATCCCCTCTCAATTCGCACATCTCGTCGGGAGCCAGAGCGGGAGTCACAATGCTGTCCAGTGTTTGGGATTATATCATCGTCGGCGGTGGCCTCACCGGCTCGGTCATCTCAAGCCGGATGCTGGAATAAAATAGTTCCTTGAGTATCCTGCTCATCGAAGCCGGCGAAGATACTCGAGCTCGTACCGACATCTTATACACCAATGCCACCAACCTCCTGGGCGGGGAGCTTGATTGGCAGTACCCAACCGAACCAGTCGCAGCACTTAACAACCGCACTCTTGTCTTCAATCAAGGCAAGGGCCTGGGCGGCGGCGCTGCTATCAACTCTTGTAAGAGCACATCTTGACCTTCCCGAGTATCAATTAACGATCTTAGGTGGGTACACACGCGGGCCCCGAGTAGACTATGACGAGTGGGCTGGAATCGTCGGCGATGAGCGTTGGAGCTATGAAAACCAGTTGCCTTACATGAAAAAGGCCGAAGACTGGTTCAACACCAACAATGCCGCCCAACACGGAAATGATGGGCCTCTTCACGTGGCTTCCGTCTCCTCAACTGGCCGTGCATACCCTCTCCGTGATGTTGTTGCCAGTGGCTGGGACGAACTTGGAGTTCCTGAGCTACCAGACCTAGACAGCAATGCCGGCGACAACATCGGGCGCGCTGAGCTTACCGAGACTCGTCGCGATGGCATTCGTCAGCTGACCCCTGTGGTCTATCCTCTCGACGGTATCGAGGTTCTCACCGAGACGCTTGTTGAGAAGATTCTGCTTTCCAGTAGTGCGGACGACGGAGAGCTGCAAGCTACTGGCATCCAGCTTGCCAATGGCACCCAGATTTTCGCCAACAACGTTATATCAGCCGCTGGTGCCTATCGCTCTCCGCAACTCCTTATGTTGTCTGGTATTGGTGAAGCGGCAGCATTAGAGAACCACAACATCAGCGTGAGATTGGATCTCCCCGAGGTCGGGAGAAACCTGATTGACCACATGTCGTTCTACCAATATTGGAAGCTCAGAAGCCCGGAGAATGGTTACGCACTCGGATCCAGTAATCCAATTTTTAGCCAGCCCGAGTTCAGCGCGGGGTACCCTATTGATTGGGTGACATCAACGGGGGTGGATAAGACTGGTCTTGCTTCTGCCATCGAGAAGGATGAAGGAGTTACCCCAGACGCTGCATCTCACTCTCTGCTCAGCGCCAACCGCACCTTCCTCGAGAACTTCGTCATTTACCAGGCCTATAGTGCCTCCAATCCCTCTGTTCCGATGGACGGTTCGCATATCTACACCAACATTGTCTCCTTTCTGCCTACATCTCGCGGAACCGTCAGTCTTGCATCCGCTGATCCTGCAGATAGTCCCGTCATCAACCTCAACTATCTCGATACGGAGGTCGATCGTCATGTCTACCGAGAGGGCATCCGTCAGATGACGAAGTTGATGCTAGATACTGCCTTCGGCAACGAGTACATTGTTGGAGAAACTGCTCCTGACAACACCGAGCCAGTCTCGCTGGAAGACACTGACGAGTACCTTGACTCCCGTCTAGCCGCAAGCGGCGTCACTACATGGCATCCCCACGGAACTTGTGCGATGGGCAGTGTTGTCGACTCTGATTTCAAGGTTAAGGGCGTGAAGGGCCTGAGGGTTGTTGATGCTTCTGTCTTACCCGTCCCCATTGCGGCTCATTTGATGGCACCTTTGTACGCCATGGCGGAGCAGGCTGCTTCTATCATTACTAGCAATTAACGAGAGACACGAGAAGAAGTTAGCATCATCCGAGACGGATGTAATAGTATTCAATCAGTGTCAAAGCAGAATTCCAAACTTAAGAATTGAGAAACTATCATTGGCGTCAAAAACATTAGAAAATAGCGCGACGTCTTCTACGCTTCTCCTGCGTAGCCTCGAACTCCTCCTTGATCTGGTCCAAGAGACCGTCAACTGTCAAAACATCAACGGCGACACCAGCAACACCCTTGGCAACCATGATAGCCTTGTCAAACGCCGCTCTACTACCAGCAGCAACCTCAAAAGCCGCAGTGTGGGGACCACCATCAGGCACACTGCCGTTCTCGTTGGTAATGCCGAAGAACGGGCTGATGCTAGGGAAATCATGGCTCAAGTTTCCCTGGTCGGTACTTCCACTGGGCTCACGCAACTTGTCGACTTCAGCATCAGGAACCTCGCCGCCAAGCTCAGTGAAGTACTTAGAATACGAGCTGGCCAAGAGGTCGTTGCTAACCATGTTGTCGTAGCCGTACGGCCTCATGGTCAGATTCAGCTCGGCACCAGTCGCAAGAGCACCGGCCTCGAAGCACTTCATCACTCGATCAGTCCACTCTTCCAGAGCGACGTTGTCCGCGGAGCGGATCTGGAAAGAGGCTTCGGCGAGAGCGGGAATGACATTGATGCGAGAGCCAGCAGAGCTGATGATGCCGTGGATCTTGTCGGTGGACCGCGTCTGCTGGCGGAGAAGGGCAATGGCGTTGTTCGCGACAATGAGGGCGTCTTGGGCGTTGATACCCTCCCAAGGGGAGGCAGCCGCGTGAGCCTCCTTGCCATAGTACTCAACTTCGAAACGGTCGGTGGAAGTGGTGATCATGTAAGGAGAGTCGCCGCCGTTGGTCGGGTGAGTAATGAGGGAAATGTCGATGTTGTGATCAGTGAAGGCACCAGCTTCGTGAAGCTTGACCTTGCCGCCGAGACCTGAAAACTGTCAGCTTCCATCCAGATTCAGACTTTCAAGGTGTATCTTACTTTCTTCGGCGGGAGTTCCGAACAGAATGACCTTTCCAGGGAGACTCTCAGCACGCATGATCTCAGCGGTGGCAAGCGCACCACCGACGGATGCCGTTGCGATCAGGTTGTGGCCGCACGCATGGCCGAGACCAGGAAGAGCGTCTAAGTGGAGAGTCAATATAATGTTCATGATCATTTTTCCAATTGAGTGCTCACTTACCATATTCGGCATTGAAGGACACGATAGGACCGTCTCCGTTTCCCTCGAAGACAGCTACGAAGGCAGTGCTGATGTTGTAAATGGACCTGGTCACGTTCCATCCCTCATGAGCCTCCATGAAATCGGTCAGGAGTTTATGTGCTTCCACCTCCTCGTATCCAAGCTCCGGATTGTCGTGGATCTCCTGGTTGATCGGCCACAGCTCATCGACAATGGAATCGACATAGTCGGAGATGGACTGAAAGTACGGGCTGATGTCGGGGCTCGAGCTGTTGGTCTGGCGGGGCAGGACAGCAGATGCTGCTGCCGAGCTCGCGCCAAGAGCCAAGATTAGCTTGCTTGAAAGACCTCTGATACCCATGTTGTCGAACTCGACGATGACGTCCTATGAGGTTTTGGAGTTTGAGCTTGACGGAAAGATTTCAGTACCAAGTCAACTACGGCAGACCGTAGCCTCTTTATACCGCAATTCCTACCCAGACTTGATGTCTAATCAATGAATGTCATGCTTATCTTCTTCTCCAACATACCGCCTGGGAAGACGTGCAATACCGCCGATGAGCGGATGACGAGCATCATGGCCCTCGTTCTGAAGTCTTGGCCCTCGTGGCCTTGAACCGCTCGTCGGCTCTTCATCGACCGTTTCAATTCGTTGTTTATCTCAGTGGTGGGTAGTGCGGGGAAATGTCAAATCCCTCTACCAGTCAAACGGCGACAGAAGTCTGTGTCGCGGTCCCGTCTACTTGAATGGATGGCCGCCAAGAAGAGCCCAGCCAGCGGTTTTGATGTTATCCCCACTCGCAACCGGGGCCGAGGGACTTGGCGGTAGAGATAGGTATTTATTCCCTCGCACCACTACCGCCGACATCTGGCCCGACATTCTTGGCTCCGGGAACTTGGTAGACGCCGACCGGAATACTCCATGCGAAAGAAAGAAAAAGCAGCCGATGTGGGTAGTTTGCCGTGGGCAAATCTCCCCACCATGCTCCTGTTCCCCTCCGCACCGCCATGGGGAAATGCTGGGGACGGGGTCGACCCTGGCGAGTAAGCTTAAAAAAAATAGCCGATCGTCTGTTCTTTTGCCGACGGGTTATCTGGAGTCTAAACGCAATTACTAAAACCAATAAGTCGGTCTTTGATTACACCATTGACGGCTCTCTCCAGCCACGCAATTCAATCAAGAACAGTAAAATTTCAACGGCTTGACATCATTGATTTATTCAGACGAGTGCAGCATTTAATGCACATAACGGAAACTGACAATCCCCTCCCCGCCGTGTCCAGCCTTTGAGCCCGAGATATGATTGTGGCTCACATTGCCAGCCCTTTCTTCCTCCTCGAACTTGGCATTCTGCTTCTTCAAATAATACTTGATAAACAACGCCGTGCCTGCACAGACCAAGCAAGCACCAGACATGACTCCGCCGCCAGCGTAGTATCGAGGCTTCTGGCTATCCGGAAACATGTAGCTGGTGTAGAAGTGTGCAACACCGGCAGCCATGAAGTTTACGATGGCAAGTGCAGCAGCACGCTTGGCTCGCGGACGAGGGAGAGACGCGGATAGCCAGCTAACACAGAGGTTGTAGGGTGCATATGAGCCAGCAGTCATGAGGAACATGGAGAAGTAGCGCCCACCAAGTGAGTCAACGAACATTGCCTGCTTTCAGTTAGCTCAACCTCTTCCACAGACTATAAACGGAAGCTGTGATATTTACATACCAAGATGTTACCGAGGAGTGCAAACACCATCGGGATTGCGATGTGGTACCCACGCTCATCCTTGTGCGCAGCGTGGAAAGAAACGCAGAGAGACACAATGAAGGCGAAGAAGTAAGGCGGCGAAGTGAGAAGAAGTGTTGTTGTGCGACCATAGCCAAGAGTTCCGACGATGGAAGGAAAGAAATTGTTGAATGATTGGGCTGTGATGAGAGCCATTTGTTGGATGATGAAAAGGTATAGCTTAGGGTCAATAAGGGCTTGCTTGAGACCCCAGAAAATGGACTCTGGGTCCTCATCAATGATGCCTGCGTTCTCTTTGCGAATTCGCCACTCCTGTTATTTTGGATTCAGTCAAGCCAAATAGGTTATGAGATAGCACATTGACTTACGGCGTACAACTGCTGGTCGCGAGAGATGAAGAGATGTTTGCTCTGCAGGGGGTAATCTGTGAGAAGAGGAAGCAGCAGCAGCGCAATGACTACGGTCATGGCGCCCTCAATGATGAACAGCCATTCCTGGGTCGCATTAGTACGGACGCGCCTTCTAGAAACTGCGAAAGGCTCACCCATGCGGGCTTTCCTGCTTTGCCTTCCATTCTCGAGATGATCCCAGCCGCAATAAGTCCAGAGAAAGCTGTCGCGACCATGTTGCCGCCATACAAGATCGCAATCCTCGGCGGCAGCTCTTTACGAGTATACCAGCATGACATCAGGACAAACACAGCCGGAAGGAATGGCGCCTCTACCAGTCCCAAAATGAAACGAACGGCGGCGAGCTCCGAGAAATTCTTCACGAATCCTTGGCTCATAGACAGAATGCCCCAGAGAGACGTGATGAGACAGATGTAAAGTGACGGTCGGACCTTTCCAATGATGAGGTTTGAGGGAACCTGAGTGATGCAGTCTGGAAGAAGTCAGTCTTGGAGGTCAAGAAGTGTTAGGTAAAAATGCCATACACCCAACGTAGAACATGAGAAGACAAGTGTTGTATTCGTTGTTGGTCATGTTCAGCGTATCCGTGATTCCTGCAATCTTCGCACTGGCAATGTTATTTCTGTCCCTAAGCAAGAAGTTAGTACCGATATTTTTGCTTCCAGCTCACCTTATTACTCACAGAATATTCAACAGGAACAAAATGAAGACGGTGGGCATCAGGGTTAGATCTAGCCGCCGCGTCAAGCTCCTATCCAACAGCCTCAGTTCGTCGCCGCCAAGGTGTTCCAACTCTCGCGGGAGCGGCAGCTCATCAGGCCGGAGAGCGCGACACTTCTCAGCGTGTTCGGCCTCGTACTTCTGTTCTTGAATCGCGTCTGCCATTTTGGTGGTCGGATTCGGGGTTGTATACAGCAAAGCCTGGTTCATCAGCTCCGTCTGAAAGACAAAACAAATTCACAGCCCCAGAGTATTTAACAGAGACCCAAACAGCCTGGGAAGATTCATAAAACTGACATGGATTGGGCGAGTTCCGGCGAGAACGCCGGTGGATTACATCGAACCGTGGGGGCTTCCCCATGTTGGGGCCCCGGATTCTTGGCTTGCGGGGAAAGAACGGGTCGCGGGTACTGAATCCCCTTGAAGTAGCCTCCCGGGGGAGTCCCCCGAGCATCGGTGAGAATGCCGATGGCTACATATCGGCAAGTTGATGACCAGATTTGGAGAAGTGATCGAATGATCTGCTTTTCCGTCCACACGGGACATTCTCTCGGAAAAGAGTCGATGAACTTAGCTTGTGGTGCGTCTGTTGAACTTACATCCATGGGAAGATGACGGCAGATGCGCGAGACTGCCGCAAGTTTGTGGTATCCATAGCATTACATATGGTATTGAAGCAACGAAGAGCCTCGAGAGGCTCTTCTAATGGTAGCTCAGGTGATGTTGGAATCAAGACGGTTTATTCGAGTCTGGCACTTCAGTCTTCTACTTAGATGCAGCCTCAAATGCCTTCTTGTTAACCGGAGTCAACGGCTCGCCAACGAAATCTCCGTTTGCCCCCACAACTTCAACGATATTCTTCATAGCATTCAGCTCAAAATTCATCCTTGTCGTCAAGGCTGCACCACCATTATGACATGTTAATGTCACATTATCCATGTCCGCAAGCACCTTTGAAACCTGCGGCTCGTGGTAGTGCACGTCCAGCGCGGCAGCTGACAACTTCCCACTCTGCAAAGCCTCAACAAGCGCATCTTCCTGTACTAGCTGCCCACGTGCCGTGTTGACAAGTCTTGCACCATCCTTCATCGCTGCAAAGGTCTCGCGATTGAACAGATCTTGGGTATGTGCGTTTAGCGGGGTATGCAACGTGACACAATCCGATACGGCCAATAGCTCATGTAAGTTGGAATGGAAAGTCGCTTCAAGCTCGTTTTCAACTTCAGGCGGCGATCGAACGACGTCAAAGTAGTGGATCTTCATCCCAAGCGCAGTGCGAGCCTTGTACGCGAGCTTCTTGCTGATGTTACCCAATCCCACGATACCGAGGACATGGTCTCGGGGATTCCACGAGATACTCCCAACCAGTTTATGCATGGCTGTGAACTGTTCTGGGTCACATGTCCTCGCTGCCCGCTGCGCTCGCCAGAAGTTGCGGAATACCGAGAGAATCATGAAGAGCGCCGTATCTGAGACGGCTTCGTCGCTGGCGCCGGCACCGTTGGCGTACCAGATACCCCGGCGGCCAAGCGCGTCGACGTCCGCCCAGTTGAACCCCGCACCGGCGGAAGCGAAGATACGTACTGACGGTGGCAGAAGGGGAATCAATTCGTCGTCCCACTGGCCCATCTCGCCGCCCGTTTGGAAGTGTGGACGGAAGATCGCTGAGAAATCTCCATACTTCTTCGACTTCAAGGCTTCGATGAAGGATGCCCGATCGGGTTCTTCGTTCGCCACGACATCGAACAGTTCTGTGAAGGTGTTCTTGTAGTAGTCGTGGTTGTACTTGATGTCCTCGCCAAGGCGGAGGACGACGGGTTTCTTCCCCGCCATGTTGGAGTATTTGGAGATGTTGGATACAGGGATTGAAATCGACGACAGTTGGGCTAAGCGCCGGGCCATAGACTTGGGTCTAAAGATGTGGCTGGTTAAGGAAGTGTCCAAACGAGAAATCGCTAACTTTAAGTGCTCATTTTATCCGCATATATTGCGTGCTTTGTGGATCGTTTTCACGCATGTTTAGGTGATGCTGTTGGTAGGTCGGCAGTTCCCCGCTCATGGACTGCTCCGCGTTGTTTCCATGCGGGAGGATGTGTCGGCGAGAAAGCCGATGTCTTTCACCCCCAACTTTCGGAAGTTGTCCGACTAAAATGGTCATCATATGAAATACGATGCCGCCGCAAACTGGTCGCCAAGTCGTAAACGAAACTGTTCAGACTGCAGACTGCTCTCTCCGTGACCGCCGGCCATGGCTGTGTCCATATTGGCTCCGACGTGACCCGAAGGCTGGCCCCAAGTCCGTGGCCTTTCACATCAGAGGTGACTGAATCCATGTTTTTGACGGACTCACTTCCTGCTCGCAGAAGCTTCGTAGATGGCGAGGTGACAAGAACCACACTGTGTCTATCAAGCTTGGTTATGATATCGCGAATTGAAACTTGAAGGATCTTTAATCCAAATCTGTCATGGCTCATCTACCGATTACTCAATTACATGTCCCTTTGTACGGGTATCCAAGTCCTATTACTATTTCTTGACATCTAAACGTCAACTTCGTTTTGTCATTCGAGTTGTAACATTAAACGTGTTCAACATCAAACTTCTCGTTCGGGACCTTCATTGTCTCAAGCACCGTGCTGGCACTGCGGGGTTCCAAGCTCTTCTTAACAGGGTTTGGAGCGGAGAACACCTCCTCCAACTCCTCAAGAGTACGGTGCTTGGTCTCGGGGAAGAAGAAAAAGATAAAGATGGCCTCGAGAATGTCCCTGAATTGTCACGTCAGCTACCTCTGTGTATGATTCACTCTTCAGGTATCGCTTACCAGAAGACGAAGACGAGATAAAAGTAGTATCCGATCTTCTCAAACGCGGGTCCAGAGCTATAAGCAAGGACAAGAGAGATGGCAGACGACGCGAAGTTGCCAACGGCAGTTCCCTTGGCGCGAGTGGTAGTCGTCAAGGTCTCTGCGATGTACATACTCTGCTGGGCTGTCCATCCGAGCGAGAAGACAACGCCGAAAAGGTACACGAAGGCAATGGTAGTGTTTGCAGCATTGGTGTTGTCCGGGTTGTCAACAGCCATCTTCGACGTTCCGGTCATAACAGCGAAAGTCATGCTGCAGAAGAGAATGCTGTAAATGAGCAAAGGGCGGCGGCCAACCCTGTCAGTCAGACGGGCACCGACAACACTGCCGAGAAGACCGAGAACACTGTTGACTGCGTTAAGAGCGAGGACCTTCTGCTCTTGGACGATGCCGGCCGTATTCATCATAGTTACGAGGTAGTAGCTGGAAAGTGAGTTTCCGGAGGCCTGCAGCTGTTAGTGAATGCGTCGGAAGAATGAGCCGAGCCGTAAGTACCTGTCCCATAATGGCCATGCCAATGACGCAAATCAATCTCCGGCGCGCAGAATGGGTATTCCAGAGTTCGTGGTAATCCCACCACTTCTTATCACTAGCCTCGCTCGAAATCTGCGCCATCATCTCCTTCATCTGCAGTTGTACAATCGGGTGCTCGGGATCATTCTCGCCGTGAAGCTTGGTAAGAATCTTGGCCGCTTCTTCATGTCGATCGTTGGCAACGAGCCACCTAGGCTATTTCCAACTGTCAGCAAAGTCATGGGGAAGAGAAGGCAGCGACTTACGCTCTCGGGTAGGAAGTAGACGAAGATGAGCACGATGCCGCTAGTGACCATCTGGATCCAGACGGGGATTCTCCATCCATCATCTCCTGGGATAAAGGAAGAACCATAGACAACCCATCCTGCAATGATTGATCCAACAGGCCTGTTGCTCGTCAGAATCTTGGCACTTGAAATGACGCAGTTCTTTGTCTGTACTTACCACATGCAATTGTACAAGCCAGTGAGCGTTCCTCGCCACTTGGGATGGGCCAGCTCGCTCACGTAGGTAGGGGCAGAAACGCAGCAGAAGGAGACACCGAAGCCCAGAATGAAACGTCCACCCAAGAAGTGAGGAATATCGTGGCTCGTCGCCCTAATATTCTTATTAGTAATGCAGATTTCCAGATGTTCAAATTCCAGAGTGTTGTCTTACTGCACCGCGGTGCCGACGATGATCAAAGCCGCACCCGTGAACATACCCCACCGGCGGCCAAAAAGATCGTTGACGGGTCCGGTAAAGAAGATGGCAGCTACAGAGCCGACGTTGTACCTAATTGCCCTCATCAGAAACCAAGCCCTTATATCCAGATTGCAAAGCATCGCTCACATCATGAAGACGATACCGGTGGATGAGCCCGAGGTTGTCATGTTGAAAGTTCGTTGGTACGAGGTCATGCCATTGAGACCACCTGGCACACGATTAGCGATCTACATCCCCTGCTACGTCCACATGTGAGGCCTGACATACCCATAAGCGATCCATCGTAACCATTGAGGGCACCACAGCAGTATGCGACGAAAAGAACACCATAGAGGGTGAACATTGACTTGGTCCACGGCGAATACTTGCTGTCGTCGACTTCGTGCGCGATCTCATGTGCGACAACCGCGGCGACCTCTGCGGGAGGCGCATCTTCTCTTACGTCGCTACTGGCGTGGTCATATTTCTCGCTATTTGTTGGCGCAGCCATGTTGGCAGGCAGGAGACGTAACTCGTCAGTCTCTCGTTAGTTCAAAAGGTAGATGAAAAGCTCAGAAGGGCGGACAGTCAAAAAGCCAGCCACCTCTCCAAGTTCTCGCAGGCGCACACCTCTTTTATAAGCTCGACTGCTTCATCCCAATGGCTCGCTTCTCCCACGTTCCCTTGGCTTGCAACCATGCCACCCAAGAAAAAGCCATGCAACGCCAACGCGTGAGGTGCCAAACCCACCGCGTATCCACATCCGTGGGTTCATCGAAACAGCTGAGCTATCCCCGCAATACCCCAGACCGCGCGATCCCCCGGCCGATCACATGAGGAGGTTGACGGCGTGTGGTGCTAGGGTGGGATGCGAAATCCGGGTTGTGTCCGGCATTGCACATCGGAGCGCAGCGAAGAGCCGCGGTAGGAAATTGAACCGGATCGCCGAGGCGCGTCGTGATTGGAGGGGTTAAAGGTGTCGAGCAGACGAACGACGGGTTGGTCCATGGCGTCGCTTGGCGATCCTTTGCCGATGGGGTGAGCGGTGCTGTCGGCTCCGGGTTCCCCGAGGGTACGCTCCCAATATGCCGCGGCATGGGCCAGTCGCAACGGCTGGAAAATGGCTTCATACTGTTTGGTGAAACTAGGAACCAAAGTTTCTGATGGCTGGTCTGTTCCAGAGTTTTGGCTGCCCTCGGCAACGTTCCACGTTCTCGGGATGAGCCACGTTGGTTGGCCTGCCTCTATTGAGCCACTTGCGTGGGAACTTTCATTAGGTGGCGTGCGCGAGATCATGGGATAGGTAACGAGATTCAAACACACGACATCATAGGGCGTTTGGGTTTCTGCGTGTTCGGCCGACATCTGCCGGATTCTGCGGCATCGGCCGGGGGAACCGGGCCGGACCTGAGTCCTGCTTCGCCGGTTTTCCATACCAGACACAAAGCGTAAGCTGTAGTGAGATGCCAAAGACAATCCAAATACGCTCAGTCCTTGGTTCTTCGTAGCACATTGGATAGTTTTTTCCTTGGCGTTCAGTTCCCGATCTGATATGTATTCCTAGGCGCAATTTGGCTCTCAGCGTTTAGTTTCGGCAAATTACTCCCTGAAATACGAGTTCTCATTCTCGGTCGACATGAACATGACATCATGAACTTGTTGGCCTGTCTCCCATTCTTTGCAGGGGGACCCAACCGACCCATCTCGGCTCCGGCCGCAGCGGCCTTCCTCGGACCACATCCCCACGTTGTCGTTCCCACTGTCAACCGCCTGCAGTCATTTAAAAAGCGGGCGCTGTGGGTCGTTTCCACCTTCTGAACAGAGGAATCTTTCGTTGCCAAAGTCTCGACTCGGTGTCGGTGATTGGAGCCGATGTTAGGCCAGCTGTGGAGCACGCGACGACGAGATTCCGTGTTTGAGGGATGGTTTTTTTTTGGTCCCCTCTCCTTGTCATCATCATGTATTATGCACAACGTTGCCTGCGTTTCAACGGAATACTAGCCTTCTCACAGTGTCCAATAATGGCGGCATTCGTTTCAATGATCTCAATCAGGGCCCAATCCCCATGAACTGATTTCCGGGCAAATTCCCCACCTGGCTGTCCTGAAGCTGCCAAAAGCGTTCGAAGCTGTATTTGTACTGGATCACCGACTTCATGGATGCAGACCGAAAATGGCTCTAAACGGACGACTGAACAGACTTGATAGGATCCAGAATCTGGTTCTGTGTCTGACACCGCTCCGTGCGTGTTTAGGTAGAATGTGATGCTTTGAATATATTACCCGGTACAATGAGACCAGATTCCGATTGAGAACTTCGTCTCTTCTTTTATTAGATACTCAAAATCATTTGGATAACATGCCTGTCTAACCCAAGTAATCTTTACTATGCCCGAACTTATGTGGCTGGACGTCATAGTCGACAAAGGCAAAGGCGCACGCCGCATGATCTAAGCCCCGCGGTCATTTGATCTAAACCCCGCGATGAATCACACGTCAACTACACGCAATATTCCATCAATCGCAATCTATTGCGGCTTGCACAACATTGCCCCTGTTTGAGCAATCTGGCAGCCCAATGGGATCAGACGGTTTGGAACAGGAACCAACCAAGGAACAACAGCCGCCGCCGCTGGCTTTGAACTCTGCACAAGAGAGGGAAGAACAGCAACTGCTTCCAAGGGGCTCTGGAAGTGACGGCGGCGTTCCTTCGGTTCACCCAACAGCGTGCTTCAATTGCCGATCAGCAAGACAACGATGCGACCGTCGCCTGCCTTGGTAAGTCGAGTATTCATCTGTTCTCAGCCAAGATGAAAATCAACGGCTGACGTCATTGAACAGTTCGCGATGTATTTCTCAGGATCGAACATGTCGATATCCATCTGGCTCTCGAAGAGGTCGCAAGCACGGAAGTGTAAAGTACGAAGACTACTTGCGAGAGTTAACATTTCATTGGCTGATTTCGAGCCAGTAAGCCGGACACCGTGGAAAAGATACTGGCACGCATCAACGAGAGCCCCTTGCGTGCCCAGGTTATCGCTACCCTCCTTCGCGAACATAGCGGACAGATGTTTCCAACGACACCACCGATACCTTCAAGACCTCATCCTGCCCCTGCCATCGCTGAAGATGGAGTCTCTAGCTGCATCCACGTTGCGACCGAACAACATGAGTCATTCCCTCACGATAATCACCGGCGAAGTCTCGGCCAAGTTTTCACACCAAGCGAGCAGAGCTCCGTGGTGTCACCTTATCATATTATGGCTGCAGCCGCTGCAGATATGACTCCGTCGCAATATGGGGGAGGTTCACTTGTTGTTGATCCGGAATTGACCGCACATTTCAGTCATGCTGAGAGCCCAGACCCCATTTACAAAAGGCTTGAAACATACTTCGGTAATACTCCTTGGATATTCCCTATCACAAGATAATGCTGACGAGATGGTGAGCAGCACCTCGGACTGCTTACCCCAAGGACTGGCAAGTGTAAGCAAATCAGTCGATAGACAGTACTCTCAAACTAGAAGCCGATGCCTGCGACCCGATAACTGCTCGTTTGATTGATAAGGACGATGTAGACCTATACTGGAGTCTGTAAGTGTGGCCCTTGTGATGCTGCATCATGGCTGGGACTGATCGTGGATTTCGGTTCAAGCTTCTTCCAAATACGCAACTCTTTCATCGGCCTTCTAGACCCTGTACTCCACACTTCCGAATACGTCTACTCGCATTCGTTTACGCTGTTCTCTGTTGTTTGCGCTATGGGGTGCGGCATATCGGGTCGAGCAAGAGACCGGATTCTATACCCGACATTGCTATCGATCGCAGAGGCCAATGTAAGATGGCCATAGCCATGTCAATCAGATCAGTAGAGCTGATTCAAGCCATCATCAACTTGAAATACTGGGCACCTATTTGCGAAAGACATGCGGATGATCCTTACTGGCTTCAAGTCAGTTATGTAGGTATACGGTTGCAACATCCGGCGACTAAGCATTGTTACTAATTATTACTCGTGAATTAACTAGATCGCACCGTTGGCAAGAGAAATGGGGATCAACTCCTCTGATGCCGTTGCAAAGCTGGTGAACGCAGCCCAGCCAAACTCGACCAGTGAGCGGAAAGAACGTCTCACGCGAAACTTTGAGAGAACTTGGATCTACGTTTTTTCTTGCTGAGAAATCATTCGGGATCACCACCGGCCCTTATCTCAGTGTTTCTTGGAGCGAGTTGCCCCCAACCCTACCTGAATGGTGGCGAAAACCGATGACAAGTCCCACTGATCGTATGATCTGCGGTATTATAGAGATCAGAGGAAAGCTTGTGAGTAACTCGCTATTGCATCCTTCCTAGGCGGAGCATCAATGTCAGCTGACCAGTACCACAGTTGACAGCTTTAGGAAAACATTCGCTTGTAGATAGAAGCCTTTCAGCCCTGTTGGGCTGGCACTCGGATGCATTCGGGATTCTTGAGACTACTGGGGATCTCCGATGTACCCCAGACGGCTCACCCTCGTCACAGTATCTTCCGATTCTCGATTTCTACATGAGCCATTCACTGTTGGTGCTCAGCGCGACCGCGTTGAAGGATATGAAACCCCTTGACAAAAATGAAGCATCCGCAGAGATAGCAATCGTCACTGAAAGGACATTCAAAGTCGCCTCGAGGGCACTCAATGTCATTCTCTATGATGAGATTCTGCATGAGTTGATACTCGGAATCCAAAATAACATGTACATCATGATTGCTCACGCCATCACCGAGATAATTCAGGTAGATCGTTCTTACAGCCCATGTGCTTCATCTCGGACTGATGTTCAACTAACTGCTTTCTTAGGCTATCAAGCGCGGCTGTATCGCACCCTCCGATGTAATTGAGGCAGCGACTAAGGTTAAGGCGACTTCGACACGACTGGAGAAGCTAGGCCAACAACTGCCCTCCTCGTCCCCAATCCATCTAGTTAAAGGCCTCGCCCGTGTTTTCGCAACAGAACTGAGCAGGATGCTGAAGTCCAAAGAAACTGCTGCCGCCCAAGACGAGGAGGAAAACGCGGAGGAGCCGCCAGATTGGCTTAAAGCATTCGATGGAGGATCATTAGACTCTGCTGCATGGTTGGACATAGGCTTTCTGAGCTCTGGGCAGCCTCTCTCCGATTCTACTCAATTCACGGGCGCTGAAGGCCTCAACGGGCTAGTTTTTCCCTAGACGTCTGTGTCCCTCTACACCTGCTGAAAGGGGGCACCACACGCGAGTAAGGGCACGATCTGTAAATCAATTTTCAGGGCCGATGAACCTAGTCGAAAACGCGTAACACCACTTTATGAATCACTCTAGTTCAATTAAGCCTCGTACGTTACAGTACTAAACAGCGGGCCGCAATTATAGAGAAGTCTCTAATTGTAAATACAATACTGAAGATAAGCTCACTCATTTGCGTTTACCTTACCTAAAACCCCTGTTAGTGTGCGATTTATTACCCCTCTACGCTACTTTTGCCTATTCATACGTGCTAACGCTAAAAATATATTAATTAATGTAAATTATTATATAAATTAATTATTAATAGCTTTAGAAGACCCTTTTTTCGCTAGAATCTATATACTATCCTTCTTTTTATCTTTATAAGGTTAACTCCTCTTAAGTAAGTGTGTTAGGGTGTTATAAGAGGCTAAAACTATTACTAACTATATTAATTTAAAGCTTATAACATTATTATTATCTATTTAGCTAATATTATTAGTAAATTAATATATATTATTATGAAATCTAAATATAAATTAACTATTAGTATTATTAATAAGCCTCTTTTTACCTTATAATATTTATATAATTATATCCTATCTTCTAGTAGTAGAGTGCCTTAAATATATTAATATTAGAGATCTTATCGTTAAACCTATTTAGTAATATGAAGTATATATAATATAGCCCTCTTACTATCTATCCTCCTCACTAGTACTATATTTAATTAAAATTATACTAATATTATAGAGTAGATAATACTAAGGCTATTAAGTAGTAAGTAATAAGCTTAGCTAAAAGAGTTACTACCTATTTATTACTTTAATAATAAGTTAATTATAGAGCTTATTAAGTATAATATTATAATAGTTTAAATCTATTATTAATAATAAGAGGTATTTAGAGATATACTAAAACTATATTAATTAATAGGTTTTAGGTATTATAAGATATTACTAATTTATAAGGAGGTGATCTTTAAGTTTTTATATAATAAGACTAACTACTATTTTGATGAAGTTTAAAGTTTTCTTATAGAAGAGTTTAATTTATCTATATCTATATTAGTAATCTCTTACTACCTTAAAAAGATCTAATAGAAGAAAAAGAAGATTTAGTATATTACCTAGTAATAAAACTAAGCTATGTAAGAAGTATATATTATATTAATCTATAATTATACTACTGATATGTTTGTTTTTATTAATAAGAGTAGTATTAATTATTAAAGTAGTACTAGATATATAAGTTAGGTGCTAAAAGGTATAAGGCTATTAAAGTAGAGTATTATAAAAAGAGGTATATAGTATTATATCTTGCTAGCTCTTACTGTTAATAGTCTTCTTAATTATATTATTTATCTTAGATATATAGATACTAATAGCTTCTTATATTAGATTAAGAACTTTATACTACTAAAGATAGGGAAGTTTCCTAGCCTAAAGTTAGTCTTAGTTATAAATAACGCAGCATAATATAACTAGAAGTAGTTAGAGGATACCTATTAATAGTATAGCGTTAAGTTACTATACTTACCTACATACTTATTAGATTTTAACCTTATTAAGGTATTTTTTAGTAACCTTAAAAATTACTTATAGAGGTAGTATATAAAGTATAAATAGATTAAAGTAATAGATACCTTTTTTATAAACTTTCTTTATAACTATACCTTCAAAGTAGCTAAGAATATTAATACTATTTTATATCACTTTTATTACTATAGTATTTATATTAAAATAAATAGAGATATTAATAGAGAGGAGAGCTTATTATAAAGTTAAGTTTATAGCTATAGTTATATTTAACTTTAATGCTATTAAGGGCCTTTTTGCTTAAAAGAATATAATATTAATATAAAATAAAAATGATCTAATCTTAATAGTTAGTTAGCCTTATAACGCTTTGATTATAGTGTGTTTCTCTTTAGCTATAGCATTAGAAGTGTATTCTATTCGTTAGACGAATTACTACTAATTATTAAGGTTAAGATCTTTATATTTATATAAAGAAGTAGGAAAAAACCCCTCTCTACTTATTAAAACTTATTATTATTATTATTATTAAGTGATTAGGTAAGAGAAGTAGTAGGAGAGTAAATATTATTAGTTGCTTTAATTAGAGGGTTTTATTTAATAGTATTAGCTAGAAGTATTATATTGTCTAGAAGTATTATATTATCTGCTTAAAAATCTATTAGCTTTTAATGTTATAAAGGGGTAGGTATAAACTATAGTTAGTTATTAAATCTATAATATTTCGCTTAATTAGGAATTATTTAATTTTACCTCTAATTATCTCTGTGATACCTATAGGGATATTGTTTTTATTAAACTAATTAGTTAGTACTTTTTAAAGGGATTTAAGTTAGAAATAAACTTATAGAATAGTGTTAAGAGTAGTAGAGAGATTAATATCCTATTTAGTATCTCTAGTCCCTTCTATTCTTTATAGATACTTTAGATATTTATAGAGAAGTTATAGTATAAGCTTAATCTAAGGAATAAGTAGAGAGGAGGATAAAATTAGTAAATCCTACTTCTTAGTGCGTAGTAGTATTAATAGCAGTTTTATTAGTGGTAGTATTAGTAATAATAACTAAGTAGGAGTGTAGTAGTTATAATAAGGATAAGTTAGTAATATGAGGTTATAGAATAGTAATAGTAATAGTATATTAACTTAGTTTGTGATATAGAGGCTAAAAGAGGGTAGATTAAGCCTATTAATACTACTTCTACTGCTTTTACTGCTATTTACCCTTAATATAACCTCACTTTATAGCTTAGATTTACTTTTATAGAAGTAGTTATTATAGTATAAGGTTATATTAATAATAATATTCTCTAGAGGCTTATTAATAGTTATTTCTCTATTAGCTATAGCTTTAGTTTAAGCTATGAGATATTATTTATAGATCTAAAGATAAATAGGTAGGCTTAATAAGGTAAAAAGATAAGTAATATAGTAGTTACTAGTAATATTATTATAATTATTAAAGTATTTAACTCCTAACTTATACTTATAGAAGGCTTAGATCACTTAGTATATATCCTAGGTTTTCTTCTATTTTAACTTACTAGTTAATAATAAGTCACTCTATTACCTCTATTAATATAATAGTCTACTAATATCACTAAATCTAATAGGAATAAGCTTAACGAAGTTATTATTCTAATATAAAGTTTATAAAGTTATACTAAGTTATAAAAGCGTTTTAATAGAGTTTTAAAATAGTATTACTCTAACTAAGGGGGTTATTTAAGTAAAACTTATACTAAATAGTATTAAAGATAACTACTAAGACTTATAATAATAGCTTATAGAGATTAATATATATTAGTTAAGTAGTTTTAATATAGTAAGAGTAATAATCTTAACCTATAATAATTTATTCTTCCTCTTATTATTCTTAATAGTATTACTAATTTATCCTTAATATTTAAATAGCTATAAGTCTTAGTTATTAGGCTTTTAGTAGTTAATATAGAATATCTCTTTAGAGAATATAGCTTAATAATTTAAGCTAGAGAGGAAGGTAACTTAGGTAGAGTTAAATATAAAAGAGTGATCGCTATACTATAAAGTATACTTATAGTAGAAGTTTTTAATTATATTATAAACGATATATTTAGCTTAGTTATTTATATTCTCTTATTTAATCTCTCTAACCTTAATATCTAATTATATTTTAATATTATTTCTAAAAATCTTAATCTCTATATAAACTTAAAGTTCTATAAGAGGTAGTAGTAGTAGTAATAATTATAATAGAAGTAGTAATAAATATTCCTTAAAGGGATTATTCTCTTTAGTAGTAAGATTAATTAGTAGTTTTATAGTAGTCTTAATAATAGCTTTAGTAATAGCCTTAATAATAGCTTTAATATTATTAACTTCTAGCTATTATATCTTTTTAACCTTACTAGTGCTATTATTTATTACCTCTAGCGCTAGTAAGTTATACTACTTATCTATAAAGTTTATTTATAGCTAAAGCTATTAAGTAATAACTTTAATTATAGGTTTATATATACTACTACTAATATAAAACCTTCTTCCTCTTATATTTACCCTACTTTAAGAATTCTAATTACTATTATACCCCCTATTAATTAAACTAGCTTTACCTCTCTTAGGGCTAGTAGAGGAGTTTACTATCCTTTTTATAGTTAGCTAGGGGCTTCCTATTATAGCTATCTTATTAAAAGTAATACGTTTTAGGTTAGATTAAAGTTAACGTAGTATAAGTTCTCTCTTATGATCTTCTTCTTAGAGAACTGAGGTAGGTAGGAAGGATTTTTATATTATTAATCTTATTAGTAGAAATCCTAGTTTTAAGGAGATATTCTCACTTTTATATAATACTACTAGCCTTAATAACTACGCTAGTTATATAGAGGTTAGATTATTATTATCCTACTCTAGTATTATAATATTATACCTATATTACGCTCTAAATAATATTAAAAAGCCTAAATTACGTTAAGAAGTATGTTAATTAACGTTAATAGCGTTATTGTTAATAGCAAAAAGTGGTGTAGAGGGGTAATAAATCGCATACTAATAGGGGTTTTAGGTAAGGCAAACGCAAATGAGTGCTTTCGCCGCAAACTTTGAGTTTAAGTTCCCTATGGATCTTGAACCTTATTTGATTTGGCCCCCGACCACCTCTGCGTCAGTAGAAATCGAGTTGTATCGGCCTGAGTTCTTTAGGTAAAAGCGCTGTGTTTCTTAACAATCTATCTGCTGCCTATCTTGGTCCTGTTGGTTTCCCAGACGATAACATCTCCAAAGAGCTTTGCCAGCTTCCGCGAAGTGGTGCCACAGTCTAGATCATCAATCAGCATCTCCCTTCAATGAACGCAACGGATATGACAGTACCATTTATGGCTTTTGTTCAATAAAAGGACCATTGGCGACACCCAAATTATTCGAATTGGGGTTCTTAAGTGATAAGTGGCGGTCGGTTATGATCGATAAAAAGCATAGTCCAGCCACTCGTGCATGTCGATGGTGTTCAAATCAACTTCCGGGATGTCGAGGTCGGCAAGCATTTCGTGTAGCTTTTCCAGCCCGCTATGTTGTCGTTCTTCCCATACGCCAAGTCTTCGGCGTCTCCTCTCATCTAGAGCTCGCTTTGCCGCACCTTTCTGATGATGGCGCAGCACCCTGTCGAGAAGGCCGTTCAAAAGGGACAAAACGATACATGCGAGCCAGCCTTTGGCCGTGGCGGAATTTGGCAGCAGGGTGCCACCAGTCGCGGCACCGATAGTGCCTCTGAGTCTCAGTTCGGACATGGCCGCGGGCCATGTGTGATTGGAGGCGGATGCCATAAGCCAGCAGCGCAGCGGCGAGGGCCGAGAAAACGATGAGCTGTGCAATGATTATGTCACTCTGTCAAGGGCTCGATGCATGGGGGTCCAAAGAGGGTAAAAAGTCGGCGGCCAGGCCGCGAAGTCGGACCTACGATATGGTGGATTAGAGATGGCGGAGTACCGGGAGTGTCGGACAAAAGTTCAGCTTTCTGTGAAGGCTCTCCAAGTGTCCGACCGCCGGCCGGTGCGGCACGCGGACCATTAACGTTGTTCTACGGCTAGAGTCAAACTTTGATCCGATGAAACAGCGCGCTTGAATTCTATTACCTCCTCCAACTGGCATGGATTTCTGCAAAGCTTTGGTCATTTGATCCGATGTTTCTGCACTCGCTGATTGATTGCGACAGGTCTCGAAGCCGGCCCCGCCGCCCCGGACATCATCGGAGGCCGGTTAGGACAGAAATAAGATGAGCGGTAGATCATCTATTGGAATTGGGTCAAACTACTTGTCCAGCGTAAGTTCCAGGTCTGGGGCTGTAAAACGTCCTGGAAGAATTCCGTCTAGTTCCTTCTTTGGTTTTAGAGAGAGACGCGCATCTATTCTGACCGTTACAATAATGCAGCAATACACGTAAAGCCGAAGCGACTGATTGGCCGCATTGACGTCCGTTTTGATCGTCAACGGATCTTTGGGGATCAAGGCGGACCAAGCCCCATCTGCCAAATACGAGTGCGAACAATGCAATACGACGGAAACGCAGTGTGGCTGACCTGCCGAAGTGGCGCCGAACAAGGACTACTCCGTGAGAAAATCTCTAGAAGGCGATGCTATGCGTCGTAATGATGGGATCGCTAACGTGTAAACCCGCTTATTTCCTTCAATCGAACAGCCCTGTTCGTCTCAACGCTTGACGTTAGGATGGTAACGTGTCACTCCAATTTCCAAAGCCCCCCGCATTGGGTAAAATGTGATAGCAAGCCGCGTTAGAGACGCAGCTTCAGACGAAAATCGCCTCGCCTCCGATGCCATTTACGGTTTGGTGTTGTGGAAACAGTTCCCCAGCCGTGGGCCACGTCGCTTTCCATGTATTCGCTTAGGTATGGAGCACCTGGAGATGCATGCTTAATCGTCATCAGGCTATGAACTCCATACAAATGCCGTGCGCGAGCGTAGGCTCGTGGACGGCGACGTGGGCCAAATGGAGGCTGTTGTGGACTGGTTCCGCCCGTACTGGCGGTACCGTCAGTGCCATCGGCATATCCATTCAGGTAAGGCTGAGCAGCATTCGCCGAGTTTTCACAATATACCGAGACCGATTGCGATCCAAGATGAGCGATGATCTAGAGATGGAACTGATGGAGAAATTCCGAATAGGGGCGCAGTGGTGATGTTGAGCGGCATCTTGGGAAGTGGAGGGTCACACAGGTAATGAGATAGGGGAACAATTCATGTCGTCTTTTAGAATCATAGATAAATATCATCCTTTCTCAATTTGTTTTCTCTTGAAACACTCACCACCCCATCTTCCTTCGCTCCAATCGCATCTCATTCATTATCCCTAACCGCAGATAACCAACGATGTTGTCTCCCCCAGTTCTTTCCGCCCTACTACTGGCCGGCTCTGCTGCAGCCGGTAGCTCGAAGTATGGTCGTCGTGACTTGCTGGTTACCGACAGTGTTGGAGCTGCCTGTGACCAGTTGAGCGCCATCGCCTCCAACGCGACCCTCTTCCCCAATTCGACCGCCTACGAGACCCAGCGTATCAACGTCTGGGATAAGAGGGCCAACCTTTCCCCTGCGTGCATCTATATGCCGAGTACCGCGGAGGATGTTGCCAAGGCGGTTCAAATCTTCCACACCAACAAGGCCCCTTTTGCCGTCAAGGGTGGCGGTCACATGAACGTGGGTACCCCTTTTAGTCCCGATTCTCCGACCCTTTGTCCACTAACGGAATGTATCAACAGTATCCCGGATCCAACACGATCGACGACGGTATCCTTCTCGCCTTGAACGGACTGAATGCTCTCAAGGTTAACGCCGATGACAATAACATTGAGGTTGGACCTGGCAACAAGTGGGTAGATGTCTACCAGGAGTTGGCACCCTACGGAAAGTACGCCATTGGCGGTCGTCTCAAGACCATTGGTGTCCCCGGCCTCACCCTGATCGGTGGCGTCAGCTACTTTCTTAACAAGTATGGCTTCTCCATGGACAATGTTCTCAGCTACGACGTGGTTCTCGGAAATGGCACTCAGGTCGTCGCCGACAACACTACAAACACTGAGCTCTTCTGGGCTCTCAAGGGTGGCGGCAGCAACTTCGGAATCGTCACCAAGTTCACCCTGAAGACCTACGACATCCCTCTGGTCACCAGCACCTTGCAGGTCTTCCCCCAGGATGCCATTCCCGATTTCATCAAGGCCGCCTGTGACATGGTTCTTTCTGAGGATGGAAGCATCGGCGCCGGAGCAGTCATTAACATGAACTACAACATGACCACCAAGGAGACCAATCCCCAAGTCTTTGGTCTTCAGGAGACTACTGAGTCGCCCCCTTCCCGTTTTGCCAACTTCACCGCGATCCCTAACGCTATCACTCGCGTCCACAATGTCACCAAACCCATCTACTGGCACGCCCAGATGGAATCTCCGAACCAGATGTTCCGGTAAGCCTTGGGCGTTGGTGATCCTTAGTAGCAGTAGCTGACCTATCTTGCCAGCATCCAGTTCGCTCACCAAACCATCAAGCCCGATGCCGACCGACTCTACGAGATCTACCAGTCTTGGGTCGAAGCCATCCAGGATGTTGCTGATGTCGAAGGCCTTCGCCCTACTTACATCTTGAACTTGCTTCCCGCATCCGCCTTGACTCCCTCCAAGACCAACGGCATTGGCAACACCTTCGGTCTCGAAAATGATCAGCCCTACATCTGTATGTAACAAAGTCCGAATCTTAGACTCTATTCGCTCTTGACTAACACACCATTGCAGGGTGGCAGTTCACCACTTCTTGGGCTCGCGCCGAGGACGATCTCCGAATGACGGCGTGGCACGAGTCTCTTCTCGCCCACCACCACGAGATCAATAAGGCCAAGGGTCTCGCTACCGAGTTTATCTACATGGGTGACGCTGGCGAGTTCCAGAAGCCGCTCCCGCAGTACGGTGCTGCCAATGTCGAGAGGATGAGGTCCGTCCGTGATCAGTACGACCCTGACTTGACCTTCACCAAGCTCAGCTGGGGTGGCTTCAAGCTTGGTTACTGAGAGTAACTTTACCATGCCAAATTCTCGGTGGCTTCGTAGCTGAACCCATCGTATTTGTATAGACATCCTTACCTTCTCTTCTTTTACATAGTTACACACATTTATTGGAGACTTTTATCGCAATTGTGCTTCCTAGTGGCTTCGACGTGCCTGCATTCTGACAATCTTTAGTGACGTAATTTCCTCACAATGACTGACTTCTTGCCTCCTTATTCCATTCCGAAAACAGCTTCCTCTTCCACTTTATCGGACAAGTAATCGAAGTCGTTGACCAAACACTCCCCAATCAGTTTACACCTCTCAAATCGCATTCCTCTCAGAAACGCACGGATTTCGAAAGGCGACTTCGAAGAAACTCCGATATTCTCTGAATAATAACGGGATGCTTCTCCCAAACGCCGAATGATGAATGGTACTCGTGCTCCTCGGAGAGAGACGACAAGATCTCCTAAACAAGATCCAGGTGGCAAGATGACCCTGCAGCTATCGTCACGAGTTACATGGTTGTCGAATGTCCCTATTCTTTTCCTTTCCACTGCTGAGGACTTGTCGGTAATGAAGTTTACGTGACCCCCCACGTCGTTGGACCAAGCTGTCCTACCGGACCCGCCTGTCGTCTTCCTGCCACGATCAAATAAATGACCTTCGATTGTGTCATGGCCCAAGTCAGGGTCATCATTCAGAAGGCACCAGTCTTCCTCTTCAACCGGAATTTCTAACATATCTGGGTCTTCGTGGGCCTTCTGCCAGTTGCCAATGTGCTTCTGCATGAGGAAGCATCTCCATCGAGAGATGATTTCCCGTCGCATCTCCTCGGGGTCATTTTGTAGTCGGTCCCTAATCTTTTGGAACGACGCTTCATCCACATCTCGGAGGGTTATCCAAGGCCCAAGGAAATTGACCTGGCCCAAGCATGAACCAATCGCGTCGAGACGGGTTTCATTGGCGCCAGCCCATCTCATGCTGTCTCTTGCAATATCTCTCCGTTTTGCTCCGGCTTCTTCTGTCTCGATATCGAGAGAGCTTAAGATTGTGGGTCCAATGAACCCTGACAACGGCAAGTCTGGGAACATCGGACTAAACCTCTCATTGGTACCAGCCTGAACTTCTCTGATATCAAAGGTATTAAGCCTGAATTGTTGCGAATGCTGCCAGCTTTTATGCCTTTTGATCATCTCGACGCCCATCTTACGCCTCAGGTCTTCGATTCTTCGTGCCGCTTCACTCCAATTCCAATCCGGAACCCAAGATGGGAGCCACCCATAGGGGGAGGCAAAGAAAGGTTGGAAACGAACAAAGTGGTTGACATGACTGAGCATGTCAAAGCTCTCACTGGTGGTCAACACAAACCTTGCCAGATCCGCATACACTTGACCTGGTGGCTTGCTGTAGTCAACAGCCAGCTTCTTGTCGTCTAGATTGATGTTTGCGGATATGCCCAGAAGCGCAAATACCTTGTCCCGGGGATCCGATGCCTCAAGCTGACGCGCTCTAATGAGCATTTCGGTTATATCATCGCTTGGCGCCCTATAATATGCAACTTTGGAATACCACTGCGGTCGGAGATGGCAAAGGTCGTGACTGGCCTGGTAGGCGCATCGAGCCTGAAACATATCCTGGACTATGTCGATTCTCTCTCTTGACTGCATTGTCAGGTCGTACTGTCTGTAATAACCTGAGTGAAGAAGGAGCGATTTGCAAAAGTCGTCCCATGAAACTCCACGGCGGCCGCACTGAATTGACACGAGCTTCGAAACAACCACTTCCTGGAGAACCCACACCCTTGAGAACCATGTATATGATAGAACAGAAGCCTCAACATCTTGTATAGTGCCTTTGAAGGTTGTCAGGCTATGTTCCAGTCGAGAGGGTCGGTCAAAGTCCTTGTTGCCATCATTGTCAAGAGCCCACTCGCTGTTCCTTTCCAAAAAGTTCCAAGCGCAGTGACTTGTCGCTCTCCCATTATCGTTCCCAAGATAGACTATTGTTTCACTGGATGAGGCGTATATATCGCGCATCTGCTGGACTTGATGGTTGCGCTCTTTGACATTCAGTTGATCGATGCAGATGGCATCTGCCCAGAGTCGAATAGGCTTGTCTCTTCGACGTATGTGACGGAGTGCATCGGAAATATTGCGGCCAATTGACAACTGTTGGCCATTGATTTTAACCGTACCACCATTTGTCTTCCGACCCCAAACGTATGATAGAGTGACATATGACGTATGTTCGTCTTCGCAGTCGGAAAGTCGTGTTGATACCAGGCTTCCCTGTAAATCGGCATCGATCCTATCAGCAGGGAGCAAAACTAGAATCCTGATTGAGTCCGGATGTGGCAGTGGGAAGTAAATATCAGGAATCGTCGTAAGCCGTGCTTCTGCCATACTAGTGTCAGAGGCAAGGGCACCGGAGAAGTGAGTAATTTGAGCTGTCTTGTAAGACACTTCCTCAGACCAGCACACTGGTCGCTGAATTCGAAGGACTGCCAGTCGAAGAGTCACTTTGTGCACATATCGTGATCGCATCCAAAGGACACCTTGGCACATTGCAGGCGGGGAATTGAAAGCAGCCTGCCATCCACTGTGGATCATGCTGCTGCAATTGGGATCGGTGGCCGCGACACTGGGCACTTGTATCGCAATAGTGTTTTCCATTGGTCGGACAGAGGGTGAGAAAATAGCGCGGATCCTCGACGTGGCAGCTGTGGTGATGTAGATCCCGCCAAAGGATTGATCTGCCTTGGCAACCTGAGTGGCTGTTCTATTCACAGCCATCCCACAGCCGCCCAATAACTGGAAAATCGCCTGGCAAGTAGCACCGGGTCATTTGTATTCAATTTGCACAATTCCATGATGTCTAACTACTACTGCAATCTTTTGATCACTGCGGGCTATTGACGGTGAGCAACAACAGTATGCATTGTACACCACTCCGAATCGCGTGATGGAAATCAAGATATCTGAATATTATGCGCCTTGAAACACAATCTTCCGCAATAATCATAAACTTTATGCTGCTGATGGCTGAGTCCAGGCAGTCATCGTCTCATGACGCTGCCGCTAGGCAACAACAATGTCTCGGAAGGGCTATGCCAATACAAGTCTGTCTCATTTGCGTCATTTTCGTGGTGAAGCGGCAAAATGTACCCTGCAGGTATGCTGTCGCGCTGTGCCACAGGGCACAGTTCCTCATAAATCCTACACTTTCTTGGATCTACGCGCTTTTTGCCAGAAACTTCGCCTTTCGCTTAATCCGCCGCAACGATGTCATAGAGCCGAAGTGGGCGATTTGCCAAGAATTGAAGGGGAATAACTACTTGAGTCTCCCGGCTACAGTGAGACTAAATGATCATGTTCTGGCAAAACCTAGGCCTCGCTTTTTTTTAGTTCTGAGCTAAGTCCATAACCTTGCTGAACTCGACGTTCCTACCACCGCCTCCCCACACCAGGGACTCTATCTCCTTTTCTTTACCAACAAATTGCCATGGAGATCAGCCACGTGCTCCAACGTGACGGTGACTTCGATCGAGAATATGAGTCTGGCAAAACGGCTACTCAAGTCATTGGCGGAGGCATCATTGCTGTCATTGTCATTGTCATCGTGTTGTTCATCTCGTCTATGATAGCCGCTTGTTGCGTATGCAGCCGGCGCAAAGAAAGAAGACGTCAGCACGACTTGGAGATGAGAAAATATATGGGCGAAGACCGATCAAGCACAGCGTCCAACAATGTACATTCAGCTGGAGCAGGCGCTTCCTCCACATCAACCTATGGCCAGGGGACTTATCCTAGCCATGGATATGCCTACAACAACAACACCGGCTACAGCTACAGCAAGAGTAACGGAAATACATCGAATGATGACAATGGAATGCCTCCGGCTTATACAGCCAGAGATGGGGACTTGACCCACGGAAACAATACGCAGTCAGGTGGAGGGATCGGTACAGCATTGTAGCAGTCATTTGTTTAATGAAGCGCGCACAGAAGAAAACTTGTTTATCCTTTAAGATACCTCTTGTTTAATTGTCCTCCGGCCCAGTAATGCACGATACCCGACCAAAGATTCTTTCTTGATACATTGGCTCTCAGTCGGACAGATAGTACTAGGACAACAATATATCTTTTTTCCCGGCGGTTGTTTAGTACATGCCATACTGAATACTACTATTTTCCACTGTTAATTATTTCTGAGGATGTGCACTGTCGAAGCTTCGGCAACTAGTAATACAGGGTCAACGTGAAAATCGGCCCAGGATGCACAAAGATACGGCGGAATCAAGACAACTTTTCGAGGCAACTGAGATTGCATTACTATAGTGGAAGTAGACCTAAACGACTTTTCATTCTGCCTTTTGATTTTCCATGATTTTCCGTTACACCGCCAACTTTTCCTGGGGCCCAGCAAAGGCAACAAAAAGCAGCGACACAACTTTTTCCCAGACTCAGAAAGAGTGAGCCCGCAAAGTGCTGCAGGATTCAAGCAGAAGGAAAACACGAGACAAAATCATACTCCAGACCGCAGTTGCCATTAACGACAGCCCACTCCCTCCTTGCAAAATAAGTGACCGGTCACTTATTTTGCAACGTTTACTTGGCAACACCGATGTGCGAGAAGCACTTCTTGAAGGAGTCGGCCTCAAGAGCGAACAGACCGCCGTGGTCAAGGAGGGTGGCGGGGTTCCAGATCTCGGGGTCGAGGCGGCCGAGAAGACCAGTGTAGCTAGTGAGACCCTGGGGCTCGGTGACACCCCACGGGTTGCGGAGGACGATGTACTGCTTGTCGCCGATGACGCAGTATCCGAGGACGGAGTAGGCGTGGTTGGCAACGATGTTGGCACCGTGGAACTCGCGGCCGGTGGCGTAGGTGAAGGCCGTCATGGGGTTGATGGTCTTGTTGTTCAAGCTGTTGGAACGAACCAGGCCCAAGAGGGTGTGGGCAGAGTGGTTGTTGCACTCGTAGTAGTGGGGAGTGCGGCCGTTGATCTGGGCCATGGCCTTGATGGGGTCACCGCAGTGAGTCTGGGTGATATCGGGCTGCTCGGAGTTGGTGCCAGTAATCCACTTGGCAAAGGCCTTCTCGTACAGCGAGGGCCAGATGTCAGCACCGTCGCTGGAGCGGCAGTACAAGGGCTCGTTGTCGGAGTTGTTAATGGGGATCTCGTAGTTGACCTCAACGGTCTCGGTACGGTTGTTCTGCTTGCCTCCCTTATCGTGGAACTTGATGGACAAGAAGCGCTTCTTCTCGTTGCCGTGGGTGTGGACGCGGGTGGCGCGGTTGATAGCGCAGGGGTCGGCCCAGAAGACGGAGAAGAGGGCAGAGACGAACCAGGAGTTGCTGGAGCAGCCCTGAGTGGGGTCGTCGAAGTTACGGAGGGTCTCGCGGCGGTCACCAACGCGGAACATGGTGATGTCGGAGATCAGGCGCTTGTTGACCTGCTGGAAGAAGTAGTCGTACATGTCGCGCCATGAGGCGTTGGGTGGTTGCCAGCGACCCTTCTCGCGCATTCTGAAGGGGGTGACCAACTCATTGATGGACATGGTAACCTCGCGGTTGGAAACAGTGCGAGCGAGCTCGTGGGCGTGGAGAACCAGGCGAAGCTTGCCGTTCTGCATGCGAGCAACCTTGACCTTGGTCTCCTTGATGTCCTTGAGACCAATCTTCTCGAGGTCGTCCAGGCGGCGGACGCCAGAGAAGTCGGGGGTCTGGAGATCACGCTCGTTGAGGATCTTCATGTCCTTCTCGTCGTACATCTCGGCCTTGCGCTCCTTCTCGTTGAGCTTCATGCCGGCGTACAAGACGGACTTGTGGCGCATGTCGAAGAGCTCATCGTAGTCGGTCTGGAGGACGTTCTGGAGGATCTGGGCGGCAGCCATGGACTCGCGGTCGATCTTGCGGCCGATAAGGGCCTCAGCGAGGGCGTACGGGTTGACGGCACCAACGCAAGGGTTCTTGGGGGGAGAGTCGGGGCGAGGCTCCTTGCTGAGGTCGTGATCCTTGCTCATCTCAACGAGGTCCTCGTACTCGTCGATGTTGCTCTGGGTCGAGGAGCCGGGCTGGCTTTCGATCTTGTGTCCGAGGATCGCCTCAACGAGGGCGAGGACATTGCTGTCTCTTTCGGTGTTACGAATGTCACCCATTTTGAAGTTAAAAGTTATGTAGAGTATGGTGTGATAAGTTGATGAGATGTTGTGCTTGATGCTGTTGTAAACTGAAGACTAGAGCTAGAATCCTGCTGAGTCTCCAAAAGCCAACTGACAGGCGGGGTGTTCGTCAAGGTTAAATACTCTTCTTAAATTGCTTTCCGACCACATATTCTCAGCCTACCTACTTCTAAAACTTCGGCCCTGCAAGCCTGCAAGGTGAATCATGAATGCGCAAACCCCAACTCAAACAGTGTTATGCGTGTTCGCTATCGGTGCGAAAGTTTTCGCATGGTATACTGCGGAGAAATTCGACGTGAGATTCGGAAAACAGGCGCCGAGACTTTCCATTACCGGACTCCTCGTACTACATCACAATGTCTCCGTCGTCGTGTGCAACCTCGTAACATCAGCGAACTACTGGTCTGAGTGTCAGGTAGCATTTGCCAATCAGATGCTCAGATATTAGCTGCGTTTTCACATGTGAGTACCACATCGTAAGCAGTATCTCATAGAGGATGAAGCAGAATTAGCGCTAGATGAAGTCAAAGGCTTACGAGAATTCGTGCCTAATTGACCGTGAGGGGGTGTCTGGGTTTGCTTTCAGCACGAACTAGAGCTCGCAGGCTGCGGGACGACTGGTGATGTAGGTTTTGATGAAACCCCGAGGAGGAGAAATTCACACAGCTCGCCGACGAAGCGGGGCTCTCAGATGTTGAGGAGTCCATCTCAGGAAGATGCTTGGATGCAGCTTCCCCGCGCTGATGTGAGAAAGTGGTAAGAACGTACGTGTGGAGTTATCATGAGGCTGAGATGCAGTCCCAACAAACTCAACTCTGCAGCTACGAAGGCTGATCTACGATGCAGGGGTCTCGCAAGGACGGCAACATCGGAAGAAGCATGGGGAGCTGGTCCGGTTTGAGGTGACAACCGAGCTAGCCTCAAAACGTCAGCCGAGTGTCAGGTCTATGACATTGAAGTTGGGTGCCACCGATGCTACCGATGAAAAGCAAACTTCGAACCCACGTGGCTGAACGGACCTTCGTGGCGTCAAGCTCTGTCTCCCAATCCCAGCCATGTTGCAACAACATATCAACAACGACCACCGTTGCTATTTGACTTTCACAAACCCCTCACTCGTGCATTGAATCTCCAAATCCCCATTGGGTTTGCTCTTGCTGCAGCTCTAACGTAGCAAACGCAATTAGATGTTACGGCGGTGCCTTTCCACCTCGACTAGCTTTTCGAGCTGACGTTCTCCTCAAACAACCGACGGTAAGCGACGCGGAGAATGGAAGTGAAGCGGAAAGCACGCTTTGATTTCATCACGAAGATGCAAGGCAAGGCTTTCAAGGTTGCTTCGAAGGTTGCGGGGTACTGGCAAGGCGCGCGGGGTATGTGAAGTCTAAGAACACGAGGCTATGCGCGGCATTCTGATAGCCTCCAGACGATTTTGACATATGTGACACTTGAAGCCAAAGACGGCCAACGAGGGCCAGATTCAGGTCCACGATGATGACGGTGGCGGCCGCCATTTCCCCGCAATTGTTCGGCAGCCGGCAATCTTGATCTCTCCCCATGAGCCAATTCGTATGTCCGATAGCTTACATGAAGTTTCAATGGCTGTAGCTTGTGAATTTTTGCCATGTAATCACGCAGCAGCTTGGTCCCTGAGTGCGTCTGCATACGCACAAACGCGGGGCTGAACCCAAGCGTCGTGAGGCAGGCGTGCGTGGCTCTCAAGGAATATGGGGCATTGATGGCCGTTCGCCGACAGGAAGATGAGATATGCAGCACGGTCTAACCGAAGGTCCAAGTGAAGATCCTCCCCCGCTGAGAAAGTCAGGACGATGTCTCAAGACGCTGTCGGGCCGGGCGGGGAGAGCGGCCTGAGCCCGGTAGGGCGGACCCCGCCCGGCCTGAGTGGGGATTCGAGTGGGGATCGTGGCCGCCCAGCCGGCCGGGTCCAACCGAGAGCCTCAGAAAAGTCCATGTTTAAACGTGTGTCTGCTTGTATCTCTGAAAATTAATTATACGAACTCGAAGACTCGGGTTCCTCGCTTGCAAACTGGTGTCTACTCAAGCCTGAAACATTGCCCATGCATTCCTCTTGGCATCAACGCTGAGCCTCGATGCATCTTTGTCATTGAGATTTGCGAAAGCGACGACAGCTAGCGCTTTGGCACTTGAGATCTGCGGGAAATCGATCTCATTTTCCGTGCCTGAGATTTATCTTGGGGACCGCTAGCTTGGGCCTAATCACTGGGCTATTTGCGCCCGTTGCTATCAACTCACTGAGCATAGAGTGGTCTGTTCCGCGCGTGAGCTCAGGGCATGGACTTGTCTCGACCATTGCAGGGAGTGAACCCAAAAATAACTCGACCAACGTCCAGACTCCCTTGCTTGACTGGTGTGTCTGCGTCTCTAGTAATGATGTTGCTTTTGGAGCGATGGCAGAGCATGATCATTTGCTTGCCTAGCCTACACTTCTTCCAACATCGACCGAGATTGAGAGTTATTCTCAACTCCCTTGGTGTAAGCTTGTTCAGTGGCTATGCAAACCTACACTCGACAAGCGAGATGCCTGGACTCTGTGTTTCGAGAAGCAAAAAATTAGTTTCCACAGAGTCTAGCTCATCCGAGTTGGCATAACAGCTAGAAAACCTGTGTCTTATCTTACACATTTCGCCCTAACCTGACTTTCTCTGCCCCCGATAAGGCCCGGGAAACTTGCGAATAAGTGGAGTTGTCAAATAGCTTTCGTGAGTCGTGAACGTACAATAGTGAATATTCATGCAATGCATTTGTAACCATGGGAGTACGCGGCGTTGCAGGTCGACAATATGGACCTAGCCGGCGTCCCGCACGCCCCGAAACTAAAGATATCGCCTTCATTTTCATATCATACCCGCTGTATCGAACGAACATGCGTAGATGGTGATCGTAAATACCTGCAAGTAGGGCCTTTGCCCATATCAATGACCTTCCAAATCCGGCGCGGGCGAAGCACCGGGCTGGTCACCGAATCGGCTCCGAAGATCCACGATTGCCGACTCATCGCCTCATTGGGTTCCACTCTGATGTTTCCCCGCCGCGCTTATCTCCAGTGCTCAGAGTTGTCCCCTTTAGTTCTCAACGATGCATGAGTCAATTTCTGCGGTTGATGGTCGGTGATTAGTATTTCTATCCTCAACCTTCTTTCAATCAACAAGACCAACGTGGACAACGTTCAGAAATGGGCTATGCAGTCAACCCGGAGGACTTGCCGGTTCCTGGCCGAGACACCTACTTTTGGCTCGGGGAGATCAATAAGGCTAGCACTGTGATTAATTCAGATGAAGGACTCCTCGAGCTAGATGTCGCCCGACGCATCGCTCACGGTCTCCAAAAGATGCTCGAATCTGGCAATCAGCCAAATGCCCCGCGCCCGAGCCTTGTCATTACATTTGAGCCCTTGCTCATTGAAGCAGCAGGCGTCGAAGCAACGCTTCTTCATGCTGGACGCTCGAGCCAGGACATGCTCACGACGGCTTCCACTACCATCACCCGCGATGCCGTACTGAAGCTAGCCTCGCAACTGCATGCGACCACTCGTCGCTTGCTTATCTTGGCTGAGACTCACAAATCGACACTTGTGCCAAACTACACCAACGGCGTCGCTGCGCAGCCAAATACATACGGTCACTATCTTCTTGGGCACATAGCTGGGTTTCACCGGGACGCGGAACGTTTACAGCAGTTTTATGCCAGACTTGATCGATGTGCGATGGGAACCACGGTTCTAAATGGAACAAGTTGGCCTCTCAACCGCGAGCGCATGGCGAAGTACCTGGGCTTTCCAGCTCCTGTCGACAACGCATATGATGCAGCTCAAATCTCAGCAGCTGAGTGGCCCGTTGAGATTGGATCAATAGTATCTCAAATCGCCCTCCATGCAAGCGCCTACATCCAAGACGTGATGGTGCAATATGCCCAGCCAAAGCCATGGATTCTTTTACAGGAAGGCGGAGAAAACACATACGTCTCAAGCGCGATGCCACAAAAGAGAAATCCAGGGCTACTCATCAGAACTCGAGCCGAGGCTTCGAGAGTGATTAGCTTGGGTGTGGGCAGAGCAATTCAGGGTCATAATCTTCCTCCTGGCATGTTTGATGCCAAGGACTTGGGGGATAACTTGGCTGTCGTCAACGGTGCAACCGGTGTTCTCGGTGATTTGCATCGTATTCTCGATGCTCTAGTCATCGACGGCGAGAGATCTCTGAAGGAGTTGGATCTAGATTGGACCGCATCTCAAGAGCTGGCCGACATTCTTATGCGCGAGCACAAGGTCCCTTTCCGCGTCGGACACCACTTCGCTTCAGAAGTTGTGAGATACGCAAAGTCAAACGACTTGTATCCTAGTAACTTCTCATACGCCGAGGCCTCAAGGGTATTCGCCGAGACGTTGGCGCATACAAATCTTGCCAACGAGGGCTATCGATTCTTGAGCGAGCAAGAGTTCCGCGAAGCTCTTGATCCAGCAGGTATCATCAAGCGCCGTGCAACTTCCGGTGGCCCTCAGCCTCAGGAGATGGAACGCATGATCAGTTGTTCTCAAAGAACTCTTGATCATCTTGAATGCTGGGTGCAGGAACGCAAGTCACATATTGAGAATCATTTGGGGGAGCTGAACGCAGCGTTCCAAACTCTGCTTCAGTAACAGAAGGTCAATAATCGTAGAACGCCAACGATTAGTGCCTCATACTTCTTCAAGAGACCGCCTGTTCGCCTGTGCTAGAGAGACTGCTTTTACTATGGGTTCATATAAAGTTGCCATTGCGCCCTTATCGTCGGCGTCGTCGTCAGCGCCTCTATCTTTATTATTCAATCTACTATCATCCTCAACCGGATCAAGTCAGTACACAGTAAATGTGGCACGTATATTGGAAATTTGGGCTCTCTCTTCTTCAATCTTTTCCAGTCTAACTGAGAACCTTGGCTCGCTTAAGACCGGTCATGACCCCGTCCACATCCATGCTTAGAGCTTGCTTTTGATTCGCTTGCTCGGACTGAGACATTGCAACAGTTCCGATTCAGCGGTGAGAGGCACACTTAATCTATCTGTAGAAAAAATGTCGGAAATTGCAAGATGACAGGCTAGTCAGAGGGGCACGAGAAGAAAGAAGTCGATTCAGTGTGACAAGAAAGCAACCTTAATGGCACCCGCGGTGGACGCGAGTTGACGCTATCAGGAGAGTTCATAGCGGACTTCGAAAAGGAAGCAAGCGTCAACCCGATCGCAAGGTTGATGTCAGAGCCTTAGAATACTTCCAGTCTCCCAATTTGAGGGGAGTGTTATTCTCGGAATGCTGGGTCATGTTTTATCGACTCTAGCTTCCGAGAACGTCATCCATATTTCCACAGTACCATCGCGGGGTCAGCACTAGCCAACCCGGATCTTCGGCGACCCACCCGGAGCCGATACCGAACGTGTCAAGCGATATGATGATAAGTAGCGTTCCATCCGTAAACTTGAGGAGGAGCCGTCGGAATTCCTTCTGCGTGAGCGATACAGCCCTTGGCGTAAGCACCTTGTGGAACTCGGCCACCGGCACTTCAGATACGTCCAAATGATGGGAGATTTACCCCAAAGTGCACTAGCCGCCATGGTGTGATACCCGCATTGTGCCGTATCTGCCCCCGCAAATTGCCGCGGCCAAACGTTCAGGTGTATGTATCTAGCTTGCGGCCTCGACGGGAAGATCATGGTTGATAATTCCTTATTAGATCCACGCTGCACTACACTAAATCTCTACCCCAGTCGGACGAAACTCACATATCGAGTTTAGTCGAAAGAATCTGAGTGCAACCCACCTTTCGTGATCAGGCAAACGTAGCAGGGTAAGTCATATATCTAGGGCCGCCTGGGACCGCATTCCCAAGACATTGGGTTCGGGACGTTCAATACCAAAGATCATCACTCACCATGCGTCTCTCAGTAGCGTCAGTCACAACATTGCTCGCGATGGCTTCCGCCGCCAACTTGACGAGCTACTCGTATGGCTCCAACGTTCTCCAGTCCTACGAGGTCTACATCCCGCCATCCTCGGACGCGACCACGGCTTGCGACAAGCACTGGATCGTCTGGATCCACGGCGGCTTCTACCGCGACTTCACCAACAACGCCACATCCTCAATCGAACCCGTCATCGCATCACTTGAGGCTAACAACTCCGATGTTGTTGCGAACCAGATTGCCGGCATCGCCTCATTGAACTACCGTCTATCCGCCCTCCCAGGCGTCCAGCCCAACAACACCCCGCCAAATGAGCTGCAGAATGCTAGATGGCCAGACCACTTGAGCGATGCCATCGCAGCGATCAAGGACCTCGGCAAGCGCTACCCCATTGATGGAAAGTACATCATCAGCGGTCACTCCGTCGGCGCGCAGATTTCATTCTTTTCAATCTTGGAAACCTTGAAGGACCCTTCCATCCCCAAGCCTGCTGCTGTTTTGGGCGTCAGCGGGATCTACGACTATCCTCTCCTTCACGTTAGCAACCCCGAATACGACACCTTGGTTCTCAACGCTTTGAGGGAGGACCAGCTGGCTGAGGCAAGCCCGGCCAAGGTCGATGCTGAGAAGTATGCCTCGATCGATCTCAAGGCATTTGTTGTGGCTCACAGCAGGAATGATGGACTGGTTCCGTGGGATCAGGTAGAGGCCATTGAGGCGACGCTGGGTAGCGTGCCTGGGCTGAAGAATAAGGCGACACTTGTGGAGCTGGACGGCCAACACAATGAGATTTGGAAAGGAGGCATGCAGTTGGCGAAGGCTTTCACAGACACATTAGCGCTACTAGAGTAGAAAGAAACCACTCAACGGTGGTATTTATATCATGCAGGTTCTATTTGTAATGAGCAATCGGCAGAAACTTCGATAATAGGTAGGTATGGTTTTTAAGGCTCTCAAAGTCTTTCCTCAACCTTAATCTTACTCCATGGAAATGAGCAACGACCTTGACGGGTTGCATTTTCCACGGTTGTGGAAGGCCTCGCACCTGCTTTCCCACCGTTTCCATTGACCACGGCGGCAGAACTGTATCTGATACAATATTACTGTGGATCAATTTTCTTGAAGACTCAGAAGTTTCGGCTGACCACTAAAGCAAATTCAAAACTGTCAAAATCTTTGGTCATCGCCAATGGAAGTAAGACCAGAAATAATATGTTGATAATGCAGGGTGATCGTAAAACATGAATTTCGTTTCCAATGCCGCAATACACAAGTCTAGCGACAGACGTAGGGAGAGCGATATGCGTCCAAGTGATACAGACACTTTAGTCACAGAATGAAAGCTGTTTGACTTGCAGTCACACGAGATACGGCAACATGCTCCGAATTCTAGAATTAGCGAGCTGAAGCCTACTCCCAGCCAGACGTCCCATATTCACAGATTGCCAGTGCATCTTGGATTCAGGAGTTTTACTTTTCGAGCGAACTGTGGAACGCAGACTACGACAAGGAAGACTAAGAACCACGATGATCAGAATACTAAATACAGGCGATAGGGTCAATGACAAGGACAACGAGGAGAGTTATGCATGTGTGGTGACATAGTCCGGCCTATCTTGGCGTTTTCCACGTGACTCACTTTCAGAAACTTCATGTGCATATGCGGAGATAATATGATTGGTGTTGTTGCCTGCGGGCTTACTATCGAGAGGCATCCCACACCACATTATGTAACATCTGCGTCCTCTCCGGAATTGGATCAGGCTGCCGCCCTCCCCCCTTTTCCCCTCTCGCCGGACCAAATCTCTTCCTCCATAGACTCTAGTCTGAAGGCTTTGCTTCGGCGTCATGTTTCAGCTCTCTTCATCCCCTTCATACATTTGATTCCACAGCGAAAGTATATTCAATGCCGGAGCTCGATCGCAAGCTCTACACAGTGGCATGGATTGCCCCTCTTTACATCGAGGCTAGGGCAGCTTTACTCATGCTGGATCAGAGGCATCCTGGACAATTCCCAATTCCTCGGGGGTGCGGTTACGTTTTCCACGCGGGTAGCATAGGCGGACACAATGTGATAATCGCTACGCTGCCTGCTGGTCAGGAATACGGTACCGCTTCAGCAGCAGTTCTCGCTGCTCAGGTGCAGAGTTTCTTTCCCAACCTGTGGTTCGGGCTGCTCGTGGGCGTTGCTGCTGGCCTACCAAATCTTTCCTGCCAGCCACCGCGAGATATCAGACTCGGAGATGTGCTGGTTGCCTTACCTCTTGGCGACACCCCGGCTATAGTTCCGTATGACTTAGGGAAAGACATAGGTGGCGATGAGTTTCTACTCCTGCGTCGTGGTCACACGATGGCTCAAACCCAAACGATTGTCAGGTCTGCAATTAGGAGAATCCAGCTCGACGGTTCTGATGAATCTGAGTCATTTCTCCAGTATTACCAACAGATACGTGACAAGACGCACGATGGTGGTGATTTCAGCGACCCCGGTCAAGATAAAGACGTAATTTACGAATCTGACCAGCAAGGAATTGAGCGCAGAGTCACGAGGGAGCCTCGTTCAGATCGAGGCCGTACCAGAGTTTGGTACGGACCAATTGGCTCAGGTGACAAGCTGATGCGAAATTCTCGGCGTAGGAATGAGCTCAGGGATAAATACAACATCATTGGGCTTGAGATGGAAGCGGCTGGGACGATGAATTGCATCCCTGTTGGCGTCATTCGCGGCGTTTGCGATTACGGGGACGAGCACAAGAACAAAGAATGGCAACCGTATGCTGCAGCTATGGCAGCAGCATACGCCAAGTCTGTTCTCCGAACAATAGTTCCCGAGGATCGAGAGAGACTCTCTCTCATGAATATCGGCAAGTTCTCCTATGATATTAGTAGCCCAGAGACACTGATACTAATTTGTAAAAAGCAGAAGACACGGGGGTAGAAGATGTCAACAGAATCCAGGAAACCCACGTTCTGAACAGACTTTTTCACTTGACTCCGTTATCATCGGACCAGCAACTACATCGCAGAGACACACAGACCGCAAGTCTCGAACATTCATCCGCAATGGTATCTCTGCCCAGTAGGCGTTCAACCAATCCGTCTAATGGAGCTGCGGTCATTCCCCCATCAGGTATACTTCCATCCTACTTGCCTTTCTCAACGAAACACTTCGGCCTTTCTCGGGGGCTAATGTTTTGTACAGGTTATAGCCCTTGTGCATGTGCCACTGAGCAGTTCAACGAAAACAACCGAGCGGCCCAGCTTATCTGTGAAGTATCTTGACCGCCAGGACACTCCATCTCAACTTTTAACAGACTGTGATACTTGGCATACGCCTGGTAGAAGTATCCCTTGGAAAGTCGTTATATATGGGCTTTCTGGTGTGGGAAAGAGTCAAATGTGTTTGAATGCAATCACAAGGCATGAACGAAGGTCAGTTCACGCACAGACGACTCCGCACTTATTTCGGGTTAACAAGAAATGGATTAGATATCGAGGGGTCTACTACGTCGATGCCAGCAGCAAAGTCACTGCAGACAGCAACTTTACAGATATATCTCGAGTATGCCAAGTTCAGCATCACTGGGAGGGTATCCCCCCAGACGAACAGATACGCATTACAAGAGAATGTCTTGCTAGTCATAAAGATCCCTGGCTCTTGATGATAGACAACGCAGACTCAAGAGACTTCAATTTGGACACCTACATACCCACGGCAGGGCCTGGCACAATTCTTATCACAACGACCGACGAGGGATTCGCGACATACGGACATGCATCACACAGGGTTGGCAGTATGAGTGAAGATGAGGCTATCAGTCTTCTCTTAAAGTATACGAACCCAGACAATGGTCATTCCAATGATCAATACCCCTCAGCTGACAAGTCGGCCAAAAGGCTTGCCACGGAAGTCCTTTGTGGTTTACCGCTAGCCATAGCTCAAGCCGGCTCCTATATATCCTACCACCGTTCCACGTACGACGAATATCTCGAGGAATTTGGCAAATGTCCCAGGGATCTGCTCAATGAAGATCGTCATCTGATGCAACGCCACCATCAACATCTGCCAGTATGGTCTACTCTAGCTCTATCAATTGGTAGGATCGAGAAGCTTCAAGACAGAGGATCTACTGAAGCCATTGAGCTGTTGAGAACTATGAGCTTTCTTCATAACGAAGGGATCCATGACCACCTATTTCGGGAGGCTTGGAAAAACATGAAGAAGTTTCCATCGCTGTCAAAATATGTGACCTTCCTCAATCCATCAACATCTCGCTGGAACACACCTACCATCCAGGCCGCCTTCGCTATCCTCCGTCGCTACAGCCTGATCACCCCAGTTTCATTGTCCAAACAACAGTATTCGATGCATAAAATTGTTCAAACAATATGCAGAGAGCTTTTGACACCGACCGAACAACTCGAATATTCTTTCAAGGCTGCTTCTTTGACGGCAGTAGCGTTGTCCGGCATTGAGACTCCTCTATCCTGGATAGACGATCCTAGTGGTTTCGACTCACAGAAGCTTGTGTTACCTCACATTAAAGCATGCATTTTCGGTCGACTTGACACCATCTTCCAAAGTTGTGATTTTTTCATAGCGGCAAATTTTCTTCTGATATTCGCCAAAGCCCATTCAGCAACGGGTGATTATACATATGCCCAGTGCCTTTTAGAAAAGGGATTGGAGATCGTCACGACCGACACGGGGTACCACATTGGCTGCAGATCCATTGCGCTGAAATTAATGGAGCACCGAGCTACGTGTGAGGCTTGCCTCGGAAAGCATTCTCTCGCATGCGAAACTCGTCAAGGCATATTGATGATTTTGGAGGAAGAATACGCCAACTCAGACGACGAGTGCGTTGCTTTTATGAATCTTGCAGACAGTCATTGGGCCTTGGGTGATCATCAACTTGCTCTTCGAGTGTCTGAAATGTGTTTGGAATTCCGCGAACAGAGTTTGTCGGCGGAAGACCCACGGCTATCTCGGACGCGACGCAAGGTTGCCGAATTCTCACACTTGTTGAACGACAAAAGGCGCGCCCTCCAACTGAGGGAACTGGTGTTTCAAATCGCAGCTGAGAAGACCGACCGAACGGACGTCGAGACACTTGACTTTTTGTCAACAAAATCGGCCTTGGCAGACAGTTACCACTGGGAAGGTCGCCATCTAGTCGCCCGGAAACTCCGTCAAGAGGTGTATGAGGGAAGAGAGAAACTACTCGGCTCCGAGCACCCAGAAACATTGCTGGCGCACGACAGATGTCTGCTCACACAAGGTATCTTGACAAATATTCAGGAAGAGCAACAAGAAATATGTCAGCAATGGCAAAATTCAGTCAAATGCTGGGAGCGCACATTTGGGCGGTTTCATCCTTACACCATGGAGGCTACGGCCCAATTGGGTCGCAGCTACATCAAAATTCAAAAGTTTGGGGAAGCTCTTGATGCACAGAAAAAAGTCCTAATTGCCCGGCAAGATGAGTACGAGAAGGACGCCGAGTTAGAAAATGCCAATATATGGGCTTATCTCTCATCCATGGACGACATTGCGAACCTGTACAGCGAAATAGACGAACTTCTTCCGAACGCCCTTAATATGAGGAAGAAAGTTGTCCGCCTTGCCCGAGATCACTTTGGCTACCTCCACTCGGTCACCTTCAAGGCGCTTAACAAGCTACTTAACTGCGAGGCTGCTTTTCCCGACCGCGCCTGTCGTGAAATACAAGAAAGACGGGGAAAGCTTTTGGCAGACCAAAAGGCTTTTTTTCAGGCAGACGACCCAATCATCCTGAAGACCTTGTCGTTTTTGGCGGACGACTTCGAAATCTCTGGTCAGATTGCCAGGGCCGTCGAGATACGCAGAGACCTGTTGGCCAGTCAAAATGCCTTGCTGGGCCCGGAAAATCGGGAGACTGTCGACAACATCAAAAGACTGGCGCTGCTTTTACCACGTCTTCAGAACGTTGACTCGCCATATGAAGAAGCCATTGATCTCTTAGAAGGAGTAAAAAATGTCCAAGAGAGACTGCTGGGACCGACGAACTTCCAGCTTTTAGACACGCAGACGCATTTATGCACAATGCAAAGGCAACTGCAGCACGGCACGTTGGATTCATTCTCGAGACCCGATACTTTGATTCCCAATCAGCAAGACCAGGCTCTCTCAGTGGCTGGAACTCAACCTGCAACGAGTGAGCACAGTTCCATGGCTCGCGAAACATCTCACACTTGGTCATCACTTTCGCCGACAAACTCCACAAAATATGACTGGATCAGACAAACTGTGGCGAAGGCCCGTCAGAAGGTTCCTCTCGTGAGTGATCAGTCCGCATTTCCAGATGAAACAAACTCACTAGTGCTGTAGAGGTTTTATAACGATTCAGTTGATGAAGGAGGCTTCCAACTAGGACACAGATCATGGAGAGAATTTGGGTCTGAAGTGAGCTTAATGTCGGGCAATGATAGATCTTATAAATCTAGGATGTCTTCGCATGAAGTGCCCATAGACCTGGACGATGATTCTAATGGATCTAGAGAATCTGAGGTTGGAGAGAGCACTGGGGCGGACCACGATTCTTACTTGCCTCGGCGTGAGGTGCATCGTCCAGGACGAGAGCTTTCACGGCCTAGAAGAATCAGACGAAAGCCGTCGCGAGTGACGAGGATAATTAAGAAGCTTGAAAAGGATTTCAAAGAAATAAAAGACTGGTTTTAATCTGACATATTGGAATAAGCCCTGCTTGATACACTTTTTTGGTTCCACATCATAGGTTTATTCATAAAGATCGTACAATATATTTCGCCAAACACAACTCGCAACCGCTCAAGTACTCTCCTTCCCCTTCTGCTTCTTCTCATTCTCCAAAAACGACACCACAGCCCTCCGGATGCCCTCCTCATTCCCGACGGCCGGCTCCCACCCAAGCCTTTCCTTCGCCTTATCAATAACATACCACCGACTCATACACGCAAACCGCACAATCGTCCGATTCAAAGGGGACACCTCCCCCTTGAACCAATAAAACCACTCCATAGCCCACGCATACGCCAGTGCCATGTTCAAACTCACGACCTTCACATCCTCAATCTTAGTCTCATCACCGGCAGCCTTCCACATCGTCCTGCTAAAATCCCAAAACTTCATCGGCGGCCCGTTGGTGATGAAGAAGGCCTCACCCGCGACCCCCTCAGGAGCCGTCAGGAGCTTGTCCGACGCAGCAATGTGCGCGTCCGCCGCGTTGCCAACATACGTCGTCGAGAAGAGGTTCGAGTTATCCCCCAGCTGTACTTTATTCCTCCCCAAACGGTAATTGCGCATCAAGTTCGGCGTGATATCGTTGTCCCTCTCACCGTGCACCGCCGCCGGACGGAGGGTACACGTCCGCATGCCGTTGGGGTCGTCATACTCCAGCGTCATCTTATCCGAAGCAGCCTGTCACACCATCGTCAGCAACCTCCCTACTTTTCCTCGCCCCTCTCTCAAGTAACACAAGCAACAAGAACACACCTTCGTCTTGGGATAGATCAACGTATCATCCCCCTCCTCCGCCAACCCCAACCCCTCATCCCCGGCCACAATATCCCGAAACATCTCCTTCTGCACCACACTTGCACTACTCGTCGTCACAAACGCCTTCACGCCCACCTTCCTGCCAGCCTCCAGCACATTCCGCGTGCCGTCCACATTAATCGCCCGCACGAACTCGTCCGCCATAGCCTTCCGCCCGACCGTCATCATCCCCGCGCAGTGGAAGACGACCGTCGGGCACACCTCGTTGACGATCCGCGTCACGTCGTCCGCCGAGGCGACGTCGCCCGCGTGGTACGTGGCGCGGGGGAAGGTGTTGGTCGTCGGGTTGCGCGAGAGCACGGCCACGCGCGCGGAGGGGTACTTTTGGAGCAGCTTCTCGACGATGTGCGAGCCGATGAAGCCGCAGCCGCCGGTGACGAGGTATGTTTCTTCGGCCATTCTTTGTGTGTTTGTGCCGGAAACTTGGGGATGGCGTTTGGTGGTGTTTGGGGGCGGGAGCTCTAGGATTCCGGTGGTATGCGTGCTTGCTTTTTATTCCCCAACATGCGTCTCGACTAAACTTTCCGCGGGAGGGACACACGGAGGTACAGATGAGGTGGAAAACGTGGCCAGCTCTTATTCAAAATCCTCCGCCGATCATCCAATTATCCTTCCGAATCGACCATTGATAAACAGGGGCTCTGAGACGGGCGCGCGTCAGCAGAATCTGATATAAGCGCTTGCGAGCCCTGACACTCGGATCGTTCTGCCGGACAGGTCGTCAAGATATGCTCCCTCGCACCAAAGTCCCTGGTACCCCTGATACAGGCCAGCCCTTGCTGTTTCCGAGCCTGAGCAGTAGTATTTCTACGCTGCTGCTGCTGCCTGTCTATCGGGAGCTCTTGACGAGCTTCTGCAGACTGGTGTTAAATAACCAATTCGTCGTCCCAGACTTCCCAGAAATCCTTCGCGAAGCCAATTGTGGGAAAATGGCGTTCATCCCAAACCCCTTAACCCCATCCGGCCGTTCCGCAAACTATCAGCCATAATGTCAGCACTAACTCCTCCTCCCTTGCCGACTTATCAAATAATCGCAGACCAAAGTCCAAATCATATTATCCAAAGAACCTCGCTACCGTTACTCTGTGTGATGTGATGCAGTGCCCAGCACGTGATAATCAGCTCATGCACACCTCGTAAAAAGCTTACAAACCACCGAAGACTCCGAAAACCAATATCCAACTCCAATTGCTGTCAAAGATAGCTTCGTCCAATGATTGGTGGACCCCGGGGACTAGTGCTTAATCAGACGAAGGAACCGGCGGCGGCGGAGGACGTTTACGCGGGCGGCCGGGGATAATGCACGATAAAAGAGAAGAAAGGCAAGTCCGATTGCAAAGTTTACCAGGCATGGCTGTTCGAGGAGGGGACATTCTGGGTGAGGTGGTAGAAAGCTTATCACCTGTGCCGCGTGGGTTGGCGGGGTTACATCATAGGTTAGGTATCAGACTTTTGACAACTGGTCTGCGGTCGGGAAGCAGATCAATTGAAGAGTGAAGACCGACCCAATCCTAGATTGATAAGCGAACATTTCAGCCCATTCATGTCAGTCGTCACGACGACAGTAGCATTGCATCAATTCACACAAGAAGCAGGGGCAGACATATAACGCAAGAGAACGCAGCTGGTTGGAATATGTAAACCCTTCCATCTACAAAAGGCCCCCTTTCACTCCGCCGTATCCACAGCCCACCGATACACGCCTGACGATGCATTTCCGACGACGAAAGACCCCGGTCTGACCCCCTCCGTTTCTCGTGTGGTTGGGTTTTTTGTAGAATGAGTGAACATCGCCTCCGGCCCCCAAAAAGACCTTCCACCCCCTGCCTGGTCCTCCGAGTCGCGAAAACGCAAGTATCGCAATCCTAAACTCCGGCACAAGAGATTCCCTGAACGCACAAATTACCGAGAGAAAACCCCGTCTACCGGCCTTGCCCCTGGCTTCCTGATCCAAAATCCGGTTCCGGGTGCGCCTTCTTGTCCTTCCTCGCCTTGATGACGAACTCGGCCATGATCTGGATGTGATCCGCCGGGAAGTGGTAGTTAGGGAAGGCAGGCACGCGCTTGAGATATTCCGCGTCGGGAGGGCCGAGGAGGTCAACCACTTCAAGCGTGTTGGTCGAGTACCATAAGTAGTCGATGACGTCTGAGAAACCGGGCGTGTAGTTCGTGAAGGGCATTTCGTCGGGAGTGTTCTTGAGGTGAGCGTAGGCATCCCGCAAGCTGAAGGGGTGGTCGATACCGTCGCGCGTGAAGCTACCGTACTGGAAGCTAGACAATTCGGTGTGGTTCGGCGGGACTCTTCCGGTGGACAGGAGCTCATAAACGGAGCTGTCTTCTGTTGAGTTGAAATCACCGCAGACCAGCAAGGGGATGTCGGTGTTGTTGCGGTACTCCTGGCTGGGGCCGGGTTCCTTGGCGGGCGGCGGCGGCTCCTCTCCATCCTTGGCAGTAGCAGAGAATACGATGGGCTTCTTGTCCTTCAGTGCCGGCCAGCGAACGTACTTCTCGGCCAGCTTTGTGATTTGTTCCATCAAGATACCGGTCTGGATCAGCTTGACGTCTGCCAAAACCGATTCCCAGGCCAAATGTCCGTTTACGAGGATGATGCGTGAGCCTGTGAGACGGCTCTCGAGGAATGCGACAACGGCGATGTTGTCCTTCGGCATAACACGGTTGAAAACATCGTGTTGGTTCTTCATATCCGGGCGGTTGATGGCGATGGCGGCAAACTCAATGACTTGCTTGTCGAGCAGGATCCACTTGCTCGCTTTGTAGAACGTAGCGCAACCGTCGACTCCTTGCGCGTCCTTTTCGGCCATTGTCTTCGCACGAGTTTTGGGCCAGTGGATACCTCTGTAGTCCATTGTCGCCAAATCAGGGCTGAACTCCTCCTTGAACGCCTCGGTCGAGATTTCCTGCAAGCATAGCAGGTCGGCGTCCTTCTCGCGCAGCTCTTCCATAATGCAGGCCTTTCGGTAGTTCCAGTTAAGAGCCTCCGTCGGCGTATATCCATATGTTTGCGGCGTCGCGTACTTGTCGCACAGAACGTTCCAGCTAAAAACTCTGACTCTTTCCAATGTAGGCGACACATCTTCTTGCACAGTAATGCACTTTCGAGGGGACGGGGGAAGCGGCACTGCACGAATTAGCGAAAGAATATCCAAATACACCAGCGATGCTTACCTGGAGCTTGCTCCTTGAGGAGGTTGATCAAGCTCTTAGTGCCCTTCTCCATGATCTCCTGCTTCATGTCCTGGTCGAGAGGGTTGCCCTCAATGCCAAGGACTTCCAACAGATGTAGGGAGCCCAGCTCGAAGGGTAGGGTCGCGATTTGGTTCTCAAAGAGGAGCAGCTGGTTAAGGTAGGTGCACATGCCGAGCTCGGGAGGGAGGATCTTGATTTGGTTGAAGGAAACGTTGAGGTATCGGAGCTGGCGGAGTTGGCCGATGGCGGGAGGGAGCGTCTGCAGGCGGTTGGAGGCGATGAAGAGGTCGTGGAGGAATTGGTAGCGGAAGAGGGCGGGGGCGAGGTTTCGAAGTCCTTGGCCACTGAGGTCCATGTTGTGCCAGTTTTGCCTTTCCTTCTTTGCTTCCAGGCTGTACGGCCGTCTCCTATCATCCGCCTCGTCATCACCATTGTTCTTGCCCGAGGTGGGCGAAGGCCCGGCAATGCCACGGTTCTCGGAAGCCTTTAGTCTGGCGTAGTAGTGCGGTTGGTTCTGCTCGGTCATGGCGCGGTGGGCTTGCTTGGACTCCTCGAACAAGCGAAGCTGCTCGCCCCAATGCTCGGTCATCTGCTGTGGTTGTCCTCCCCTTGCGGCTCCGCCCTGGCCGTTCTGCAAGCCGTTGTTGCTGTACGGGCTGGAATTCCCCATGACGCCGGTGAAGGCCGAGTGGTGGCCCATGACGCCGCCATTGCCGTTGTGGGCGGCATGTTCCGCCTGTTGAGCCTGGTGGTGCTGGAGATGGGTCTGGTGGTGTTGTTGCTGTTGCTGTTGGTAGTTGTACAGCATGGGGATGCCCCGGCCGCCGGGGGCCCCATTGATGCGGGAGTTGTGGCCCTGCTGGTGATTCTGGGAGAACATCCCTAGCAGATTGGCCCGTGGGTTCGGGTTGGAAGAGTGGTGTGGGAGTTGGTCTTTCGCGGCGAAGCGGCTGAGAAGATTTAGAAGTGCGGTGTCGTTGGTGGTGGTTTCTTTGGGTATGATAGAGTTGAGGTAGAGGTCTCCGACAGGGTGGTCCAGATAGCGAGTACCATCGGCCATCTACCTGACATGCGAGATTGAGGTGGTGTCTCGATCAGGATGCGAGTGCTGAGCGGACGTCGGGAGGGCAGCAGCAACTTATGTGAGATTCGAAACGAGGGACAGCCAGGGTAGCTCGCGTTTGCGCATGGGAGTCGATGACCGGGTCCAGCTGCATCGAAGGTCGAGTTCAGACAATGGAAAGTCCCGGCAGCGCAGAAGCTGTGGTGTCTTCAGGCGCCCATTCACCGCGTCAATGGGAGTTTTGGGGTCGGTGTCGCTTCTCGTTGCGGGTTCGCGAGGTGAGGTGTACGTGTGTTGGATTTTTTCGCTCTGATGATGTAGCCGGGTTAGAGGGGGGTTCTGGAGCCAGGCTGAGTCGGGGGAGGCTCAATGGGGCAGCAAGCATACGTTGGGGGGCGATATCTGGCACTATCGTTCGGCGATCGACGCGCTGGATGCGGTGGTAGAGTCTGCAGAAGATAAAGATGTCTTGTCAGTTCTGGCAGCTTGTCGAAGAGAGACAGAGAGAGCGAGAGAGAAGTGTGTATCAGGTAAGACATGAATGGGGTCGACCTAGGGGCTGGCAGCTGGGGTTCCGTGCCTCGTGCCTGTTGCGACAGACAAAGGCTCGGCTCTCGTAGCCACCTGCGACCCCCCCTGGAGGCCTTGCCATGGACCTTGAACCTTGGGCGGGGAAAGGGTGGAAGGGGGGCTGATGACATACCAACACGGCTGAGCGCGAGACTCCAGTGGCTGTAGACGATATCTCTGGGGGCAGCCAATGAATACTGGGACTGAAGAATGCGGGCGGCGATGCAGATGATCCAAGGATTGAGCTGTGGTGGGCGTGGACTGGATTGACTCGACCTTTGACGATAGAGCGACACAGGACACAACGCCCGCGATGTTGCGAGCTCTTAGCGCGGTCACGTGCGAGAGCCGCGTGCACGAGCCTTCTACCGACAGGATACGTACCGCTATCGACAAGGCCAACGTGACCTCTCTCGTGATGCGGCCGACAGTGCGATACAGATGACATAAAACAGTGCTGGAGGACTCGGGCGAAAGTGGCCCGACTTGTGGTGTTGTTTGCAAAGCAGAAAACTTCAGAATGGCAAGAGATAATGGAGCACGCTTGGTTTGATAGATTTTTTCGTTGCCGTGGCGGTGGGTCATTGGAAGACTCATTGACCGCGTGGCACCTTCCACACGGTGCCGTTGGCCACGCGCCGTGGGCTGATGGTGACGAAGAGGGTATTCGTGACCTTGAAAAGCTTAAACAACACTGTGGTCTCTCTTGTACAACTGCAGGGTCTTTTTCAGTTGCTTGAGAGTTCCCAAAGTTTGATCTGCCTATCTTATATGCGACGGCCTAGCGAGTTGATTCTCAACGAGTGTCGAGGCTGCCGCCAACCCGGTAAAGAAGACACAATTTCGGGGAGAGACAGATTCTTAGAATTGAAGCGACTCCTAAGAAAGTACTGGTAGTGTTACATGCCTCTGTGGCGTCTCTTGTGGCCCGTGGCTCCAAACCTTTGCTGCTGAAACGCTCTTTCACTCAAGGACCCGGCTCACATGAATTCCCAAAGATAGATATCAAAACCATCCGCCGTGGGGATACCATTTCTTATTCATCATGGAAAAATATGTCGTAGGCCAAATGATACAGGATTAATGTTCAAAATTTACTCCCGTGATATGCTGCACTGAAATTATTCTGATATCAATCAAAACTCCGTTCATTATACGACATATTCGCAATCGACGAACAACGCGTAAAGGCAGTAAGTTTAACTGCAGTAACAAGAAATTAAGTCGTTTTCAACGTCAAAGTCTTTCCTTTTATCAGACCGTCTCTATTCAAAAGAAGTGTATTTTCCGTATCAATCAGGACTGATGATGTTCAACTGGTCTGATGTGAGCCCCGACTGCAGCATACCCGAATGCTTCACCGTCTGGATATCTTCGAGGTAAACTAGAAGCTTTGTAAAGGAAACATTCAACCTCTCTGCAATAGCAGCCGTCCCTCTCAAGCCCCTGCGGTGAGTAGCTCTAGGGGACAAACCGTAAACGGTGCAATCGTAACACAACCCTCAAAACTGCATGAAGAACAGCAAACGGGTAAGCCGGAAGATCTTTGTGTGAATATGAAGAGAGTGACACGCTCAGTTCGTTTAGACTTACGTGCCAAATTGGGTTGCTCTCTGGGATCTTCTGCCGGGTCTCACTCAAGATTGCAGGAATCACCCGATGAAAAACATTGAAGAAGAGAAAAGTCGAAAACTCATCCTTAATCAAGTTGAAACTCCTCAGACATATTAAGACTTTGAGAAGAGAATTGGTACTCGGTAAGATAGGAACGGGGAACAACGGTAATAAAGATGACTGGGACGGCGATGACGGTGTTGATGACCATGAGGACGATGAGCATAATTAATAATGAAGCACCATACCCAGCTAGCTATATGTATCTGTCCGGCTATGAAACCTCTTCGAGAGGCGCAGTGATCCATTCACATTTCAAAAGGACGATGCAAACGCTACATTACTGCCACTTTAATGAATGTCGAAAATAAACTGCGATACTGCGACCTCAAGAGAACGGCCGCGAGCAACATTACATTTCAAAGATTTAAACAGCTGAATTAAGATTTGATACTTTACTAGCATCGATATGTTCCCAAGACTTACATGCTCAAGCGAACTCTGTGGTAGTCCGCCAGTGGGTTGTCACCGATATGAAGATAACGTCGTTTCGTATGCATGTGCGCAGGTTTACGGAGGCTCCAAATCGAGAAGAAGTCTCCATTGACTCCAATATGACCTCGCCTTAGAACAATAGACCGCTCTTGCAGAGGGTTTCTGGGTCAAGACCACACAGCTGCATGGCCTACATACTACGCACCATCTCCTACCACACCCATCAAGCCGAAGGGTCACCAACACAAAATTTTCAGGCGCACTTGCTCAAACAGAAAACTTGAGAAGTCGAACCACGTCCCGTGCCGCAATCCTACACCGGGCTCTGACTTCAGCCTCATTAGCCGACCCAAGTTTGCCATGCGAGCTATGCCGTACGTGGACCTTCCACGCGGCACAGCACAAGTCAGCGTCGCACCCTTTCCCGCTGCTCACCATCAGAAATACCAAAAAGGCGAATCAGCTGCCACACAAATCCCGCCTCTGGTTCCCCGGGCCGTCAATTGTCATGCTGCGTGGTGCGAATCCGGGGTGCGTCCAATGAGCAGTGTGAGACGGCAGGGCGGCCGGGATTGCGGGGCATCTCGACCGGAGTCGCGCCGGGGAACCGGCGGGCTGTGATTTGACGTATCCGACATTTGCCAGACTTGACCAACAGTTTCGACTTAGAAATTGTCAACTGATTGTTGACCATTATTGAAAAAAAGAGAAGAGAAGATATGCCTTGCGAAATTGTTACCCACCTTGCTCTACGTCCGCTAGATGCAAAGTAGAAAGTGCGATTGATTAGCTACCACACTCTTGGCCAAAATCCCTCTCAAACCAACAGACCGAGAAGTGCAAATCCGGGATCCCGGCGCCCCCTCCCCCTCATCACGGCCACTGGCTCGACGGCAAAGACGGGAAGGACTCTCAATTTGGCCAGGCCATGCCGGGTTTCGATCCCTCCCAACCACTCAAATAGCGACAACGGTCCGGGGATGGATGCGGGGGGACCTGATCGAGACCACAGCCGTTATCGCAGCAGTTTGGTTGACAGAGCAGAGAGCTCAGGGTCACCTCCCTTCGCCCTCCATCCCATCCACTTCCATTCATCCCATCCCGCTCCCCCATTCTTCGCCTAGCCTTCGATTCTATTCGACCAGTCAAAGCTCGCACAGATGCAACCAGCAGCGGAGGACACATGCCATATTGCCAGGACCATTTCATGCGCCCGCCGCGTTTTGCAGCTGCGCGAGATGGTGCTTCTTCCTTCTCCGGGCATCGTCTCCGACATGGGGGCAGCTCTCCACCGTGACCCCTCCTCACTTGAGTATCCTCTGCCCCGGGCGGCACGCAATATCTCGCCGCGAATCGTGACACCCGACGAGTCGGGGGAGAGCGCCAGAATGACTTAGATCCAACCAAGGGCCAGAAAAGTAACACATATTGCAGACGCGCAAGTGAGGCAAAAAAGCAAGAGCCGGACTGCAGGCTGTTGATTCGATTCGCAGGTTGCATTCAGTGCCCGCAGTGCCGGACGGCGTAGGCCCGAATCGGGTCTTTTGGGATCCATGACAGGCGCCGTTCTCACCCTGCATGCATGCTGCTGGTGTCGCTTGCTGCTGCTGGTGCTGCTAGTTGCTGCTGGTTGCTGGTAATTAGTTGCATGGCTGGCTGTCGTATGCGCCGGCCGCCCACGAGACCACGAGCGAGGCCAACCAGGAGCTCAATAGCAAGCTGGGACGAAAGCTTCCTTTTTTACCAAAACTTGGTTGGGGTGGTGCCTGAGGAGAAATCGTGGGTGTCCTGGCCTGCATTGGCTGAGCAAGTCGAGGCATTGGTGTATATAGAGAGATAGCCAGCCGCCGGCCTCCGAAGATGTTCATGACTTGGCAACAGATGCTGGCTTGCATCTTGAGCTTCTGCTGGCCACTGGCATCGGCTTTACCTTCCATCATTTCTTGATAAAGCCTCCCGAGTCTTATTTGCATATACGACTCTGCAGGTCTATCGCCGACGACCGACAGCAGCGTCTGTTCGCCCTGAAGAATTTCACCCCAGGGACCAAAGCCACACCACACCACCTCACTCAGCCTGCCCGCCCTTGAGACCGAGTATTTCCGGGATTCTTCACCAGGTGGCCATCCGTAGATCGACTCGCTTCCTCTTCGGTTCAGGCATCGGGCTCAAGCATAGCAATAAGCATATCCGTGAATCGAGAAAATTGGAAAGAACGAACGGTGAAAGAGAGAAAGAGAAGGAGCACCCGCCGGATTAGCGCCTTCCCGGACAGAAGCCACCCAGCGCCCATTCCCACGCAGCCACCACAGGCAGCCACCACCACCACCACCACCACCACCACCACCACTACCACCACTACTTCCTTCCCGCCTTGTGCTGTCGCTGCCTCTGTCTCTGTTTCCGCCCAGTGCCTTCCGTGCGGTGGCACCGACAACGAGACCTCCAACACCAACACCGCCAACACCAGACATCGCCTCTCGCCACCACAGATCGGACGGGAGCTTCTTGTATTTGCAAACTCGCACGACCTCCTACTCAAGCTCATCCGAGGCTCAAGCCATCCACGACTCGTGCACTCCCGGCGGTGGAGGTGCGCACCATCGGGGGGCTAGCACTGCGAGGTCGCCGCCAGTCAGACCGCATCGACGGAGTCAACCCCCGGAGAACCGGGGTCGTCACCTCTCGGACGCCGAGATCGCTGGAGGAAAAACGACTCAGGCTCACCGCATCCGACTTGTTGAAGAATTGGCGCCGCGGCAATTTGCACTCGCAATTAATCTTGCCGGGCAGTCATCACCCAAATCAAATCACCCGCCAACCCGGCAACTTCATGTGATATCTGAGACACCGGCAGAGCCCTTCCCTTCTCCATCGGGTGACGGGAGCCTCTTCTTCGGCTTCCATCCTTGTCTCGGCATCCCAAGTTGGTCTTCATCCCATTTGCATTCGTATGGATGAAGGGATTGCCGACCTGGACGCCAGCGATCCCAATAACCCCAGCCGACAGACCCAACACCAGCCGAAATACACTTACAAGCCACAACGCCGTCAAACCGCCAGTACGAAGTGCTCTCATTGCAACTTCGGACGTGTCCCGATCACCTTGGGCATCCGCCATTGCAACGCCACAGCATCTCAATTACAGAGCCCGACGAGAACGAGGAACGCGCTTCGTCGTCAATCGTCATACTGCGTCGACGTTGCGTCGTCTCCTGTTCCTTCAGCGGACCGCCCTCACGGACCACCTGGCAGCGCCGATCTCAGAGGGACCGCAGCAGTTTGCAACGTCCCGGGCTGTTGTTGGAGGTCGCAGTTGGAGCGGAACCCGCCGTCAAGGCGCGCTACCTATCACCTTCGCTACGCTATCGGCAGCCAAAAGATACACAACAAACCTGCCCAACCGTGAAGGGAAGGTACTCCCACGTTGAAACCCGCAGAAAGATACGTGATTATCTCGCAAGAGCACGGGATCCTGCGCCGGACGCTGGCCTCAGTAACCAGACAACAGGCCAGGAAAGTGACTATCAAGAAAGAGCTACCCAACCCTTCTCTTCTCTGCCAGTCTGCGGCACGCGACAGCAGACAAGCACATGAAAACCGCGGGAAAAAGGAACGCCCTGCCAGAAGGATTCACTCCTCGTACGTAACGCGACAGCTGCGTATCCCAGGACCGCCGACGAGACGCCGTGGCCGAGCCCTTGGGCGAGATTTGATTCACCCGTTCCCTCGGTACCATTTGTCTGCGGGAGCCGAGGCGAAGCGACGGAAAGGCCAGCCAGGCAAGGGACAGGCATCGCGACGGCAAGGGCTGGGCCTGTCCGAGAAGTGAGGCCGAGCAGAATTCGCGGATTGCGTGAAGTATATTCCGGCAAGTTGCAACTGCAGCTCACCGGCAAACCACAACGGCAAAAAGTTCCCGCCTCCTGGACGCTCTGTGATCCCATCACTAGAACTCGTCTCAACTGCTGCATCCAGCCGCTCTACGGCTACCTTGGTCACCTTGCCCCCGACCGCAACGAAATACCACAAACGAGGGAAACGACTTACCATCAACGAGCAAGCAAACACGACTCTTCAGCTTGCCCAGGTTTCCACTTTGCACGGGTAAACGAGTGCACCAACCAGGACCCGTCAGTTACCCGTCATTCCATCCACCCCGGCTCCGTCTCCACCGGGGAACGTCCGCCCGGTATCCCGCCGTCTCAAGATTTCAGAAAGGACCTGAACCCGGTTCTAGAAGGACGGGGCTGGCTCCAACCCGTCTGGATTTGACTCTTTTCGTCTCTCTGCAAAGTACCAGTACCGCCGCTGAACGTTTTGTTCGTGGCCGGGTGACGCAAAGCATTACGGATACAGCTTCTCACGTGGTGGACAACTGACTAAGGTCAAGCCATAGCAAGGCGAGACCAGAGACAAGACCAGTCGGCTGCAGTCCAGTCGCAAATCAACGGCCCGGTCCACTCGGGGCGCCCAAAAAGCAAAAAGGGATCAACACAAAACACATTGTCGAAAGTGGCCAGCCAGGGCAGTGCGCCTTTTCTGGTGTCGCTGTCATTGACTCCGCCTTCGGTGAGTGGTGTAGGAAGCCACTCTGTCTGCTTTGGCTCAGCGACCCGTAGCGGTAGATTGAGCGATTCGATTGATTGATTGCTTCTGTGCCTGGATTTACCAGGGGCCTGGTTCCTGGGCTGTCGGATTCTGGCTCACCGTTTATCTGCTGGGCAGAGTTTTCTGCTCGCAACTGGCGTCGAAGAATCCTGGCTGATACCTGGCTTGCGGCTTGTCTTGCCTTGTCGCTTCACATCAGGGGCGAAGAACGACTGTGACGAACGACGGCCACGACGGCCACGACGGCCACTGACCTCAGGATCTGTCTGGTGGAGTTGCGACAGGTCGCAGGCTTGTCACCGAAGGGGTATTGTGACTTGGTTCATCCGTCATCAAGCTATCCGTACTTCTGCGCTACGATTCGGCACAGAGCCGGCAGTTTGAGACAGAGACATCTGGACAAAAGAAGTTCAAGGCCAGGAGTCAGGCTAAAGTGCCCCGCGGACAAAGAACCAAGAGGGGGAAGGCAGACGATTGGGGTAGGGTTTTGTCTCCGCGTCGATGAGGAAGTCAGACACAATTGTGGCTGCGAGACAACCAAAGAAACGACCCCAACGAAACGCCTCCCTAAGCCCCCGATCCAGCTCCTCGGTACGCCCGGTGCCGTAATCCTTCCAGAGGAGAAGCAGGACGACAGCAGAGACAAGGGCAAGCTTTGAAGCGAGCGAGGGACAGACACACGTTCCAAGGAAACCATCGACGCCATCGTGCAGCGATTACTGGGACTATCCAGCGGGCCAACGACTTGTGGACTGGCGCTCGATCTGTAGGCAGTGTTGCCGGTGTTAGTGGCCCTGTCACGACGAGCTAACTGAAGTCCGTCAGTCCGCCGGGTCCAAGTTGGAAGCTTTGACGACGCCAGACAGGAGCAGCGGCAGCAAACAACGTCAACAAACGATCTGTGCCGGGGCAAACACACACCAACCAGCAAAACAAACAACAACAAACTGCCGTCATTACGGCTGGCTAGGAGCGACATAGCGGCTGCCAAACGGGCTAGTGCGCCGTCCCCTACGACAACAGACAAGTCGACAGTCATTGTTCATTCGGCGGAGGTTCCTCGCAACAGTCCGTCCGACGTGGATGTCCTTGTCGGGGCAAACACACTGCAGGACGATACAAACATTTCAGGACCTGAGGACACGGGCCAATTGCAGGCCGGGGAAAGGAGCAGCTCTGGGATTGCGCAGAGTAAGCTGTGGACAGTGACCAGTGGCACCCGTCCGGATACCGTACCGCCCAAACGGATTTCCCCTGCCGGGACGGAGACCAGGGCAGAAAGTGACCCGAGGGCCAAATTGGAGTGGACTCTGCCAGGTCTCCCAGGACAAGAGTCCTTGTGTGTCCTTGGGCAAAGACTCGAGAGGCGCTGTCACTGGCTGAGGTCTGTCTGAGGCGCGCGAGGTACCTGCCGGCCCTAGTGTAGTGGCGCCGGGCGCTGCAAGGTACAACCCGCCCAAACGAACCTGTGGTGGGGCTGCGCCCAAGTCATTCAGGGCCGCCGACAACGAGGACGGTACTTGTGGCTGCTGCAGAACATCTGCGAGGGACAAGTCTCTGGCCGTCTCGCGAGGTATCTTTCTGGGCCAGGCCGCCGTCTTTCTGCGCAGCAACAGTGCAGTAGCTGCGCAGCAGTGTTGCTGCAGTGAGAGAGCAAAAGAAGAGGGCCGTTGGAGAAGAAGACGCAACAGACGCAGCAATCAGCCAGCCTGCCGGCAGCTTATCGGACCTGCTAACGAGACAAGAGAAAGAGACGGGAGAGTGATCGCTTTTGTCCCTGCCGCCATCCTTTTCATTGTCTCTGCTGCTGCTGCTGCTCATCTGGTCATTACTCTGACCCTTCCTCTCCTCTCTTGAACTCAGACCTCTCTTTACAAGGTATATTTCTGATTTTCAACGACCCTTCCGCTCTACGATTAATATTCCACAACCACAAGACTCTTGCTGGTGATTGGGCTGCTACACGAACGAGCGGCGACACGAACAGAGCAGTCCTTGTCTGTTTGCCCTGCCGGAGAGTCCCAGCTCCAACAACTCGCGCGGTCTTTCTCTCTCGTTTTCTCCAGTCTCCATTCCCGCAATTACTATTCTTTTGCCCTCCTCCTCCTCCCGAACACCCCCGGCGCAATCCACTCAAATTCAGCGCCGACCACCAAAAGCACCCGGCATCGAGCACCAACACCCCCTCCCCTGTTCTTCCTTACCGGTCACTGTTACGGTCTGCGAATACCACCATCTGCCCTGCCCGCCTTACCTTGCTTGCCTCGCACCCGCTTGCTTGCTGGCTTGCTTGCTGGCTTGCTTCCTTGGCTAGCTGCTTGCTTGCTTGCCTCAACTGCTTGCTCCTGCGACCTGCGCGCATTCTACCATCCTCCCTCCTCTGCGACCAACTGCTCCAGGCCCAGTGCTGCTGTTTATGCTGGCTTGTTGTTGCTGCTGCTGCTGCGCGGTACGTACTGGCGCCGCCGTCCAAGTACCTACCTACACACACACAACGGACAACAACGGGACGGTGGACAGGACAAGACGGGACAGGCGCGGTACCTCGCTCTACTTTCCGGTGGACGGGCATGCTAAATTAAAAAAACATCCCCCTTCCCCTCCCCTTCTCCCCCCTTCAAAATCCTTTCCCCCCCGGTGCTCCCCTCCACCGACACACCCCCTCCCCTCCCAAATTCCTCCCCCCCTCCCACCCTTGACGTCTCCCTACAGCAAACCTAGACGCACCCGCCGACAGAGAGAGAAGGAGGAGGATACACTGGCCACCAAAGAACAGCAACGTCGCAGTGGTCAAAGTCACACCCAATCTTCCTCCTCCACCAAATAAAAAAAACCACTCTCTCGATTCGAGGCCCCCGTCCACTCAGACTGGAGCTCCCATCTGCGAGCTGGGTCTCGTTGTCCTCCTCCCGGTCCCAGAAGGGTCAAGACCAGGGCAGAGAGGACCCAAGTCCAAGACCAAGAACCCGACAGACCCAAACCGCCCAAACCACCCCAAGGCACCACGGGGACCACGGGGGACCCAACCGCCCCAGAAAACAGAAACAGATTCTGCAAACATGTCTCAATACATGTACACCAGTCTCGCCCCTTTACCTCCCGTCTTCTCTCACCTCCCCGACTCGAGAAGGGCGAAGGCGACGCCCTCCAGTTCCAACTCTTCTGCAGCAGCAACCTCCACCCAGCCCAAAAACACGTCGTCTGCCGCAACAACAGCAGCAGCACAACCACCACCAACTCCAACAGCTGCCTCCACGCCGCCAATCTCAAAGGCAAATCCCGCAGACTCGTCCCGCCTACCGCCCACGAGCAGGACAAAACACCACTACCACCAGCACCACCCCTCCACTCGCTTGCAGCATATCCGCACTTCTTCTTCCTCTTCTGCGTCACGATCTTCTAACGAGACCTCGATCACCCCCACGTCGACCACGCTCTCGATCCCGCAGACAGCGTCTCCCACCGACTCGCGCGCGCCGTCCTCGCCATCGTCGCCGAAGAAGCTCAAGCACAAGCACCACCACTCGCTCCAGGAGACACGTGCTGCCGGCGACCACGGCTTCGGCTCCCTCCGCTCCAGAGCGCCGGCGCGCCTCCGCAAGGAAAGCGGCAGCTTGAGCTCCTACGCCAAGTTCGCGCTCGCCTCCCCTCCGACACCCCGCACCACGGGCCTCACTCCCACGGAGATAAAACATGTCGCCATGCTCGACATGGACATCTCGGGTCGTCATCTGACCGCCGCCAAGGCGACAGGCACTCTGCCCTTCTCTCGCACCGATAGCTTGTCCTCGGCCGCGCCTTCAACAGCGTCCATCTCGGCCCGCACAATGACTTCGACCGACCCCACTTCGTCGTTCGACGCCTCGCGTCCCTTCGTCTTGAAGAATGGGCGCCAGTACTTGTCCGACAACTCGCTGCCCTACCCGCTACCCGTCGATCTGGTCGAGCTGCATCGCCAGTCAATGCGCACGCTCATGCTGATCCAAGTCTTTGGCTCGCCATTGTGCTCACAGGGAAACGAAGTCAAACCACCAAGTCGCGTGCTCGAGATGGCATGTGGCTCCGGCTTCTGGAGTCAAATGTGCTTCCGCTACTTCAAGGGAAAGGGCCATACAGACACCGAGTACACCGGCATGGATATTGGTCCCATGGGCGCAACCGCCGGCGACGTGGACCGCGACATGAAGTGGCGTTATGTACAGCATGACATGCGCACGATGCCCTGGCCCTTTGCCGACGGCGAATTCGACCTGATCATGGTCAAGGACACCAGCTTGGTAGTGACAAGCCCGCACTCCGTCCAGTCCACCATGGACGAGTACATCCGCATCCTGCGCCCTGGCGGCACCATTGAATTCTGGGACAGCGACCACCAGATTCGCATGCTGCGGCCCCACGCCGCGCCACTGGCTCTAGACACCCCAGAAGGCGCCGCCGCCGTGGCGCTCGGCGCATACCCCCTGTCATCCAAGACACCACTCAGCGCGCCGCTGAATAACTACCTCGTCGAATACAACTCGTGGGCCCACCGCGCGCTCGAGTCGCGCAACCTCAGCCCCGTGCCGTGCACCATCATCGGCCCCGCGCTCATCCAGGAGTGCGAGGTGCTCAAGGACATACAATCGCGCCGCCTGGCGATCCCGCTATCGGAAGTCCGCTGGGAGCGCGAGGGCGTCGGCGGTGTCGTCACCAAGGACGGCAAGTCGTACATCGAGACAGGCAAGGGCAAGTCCAAGCCGGACGCGCAGAAGAAGACACTCACGCCCGCGCAGGCGGCCCTCCGCCGCACGGCGCTCACGACCGTCGTTCAGCAAATCCAGAGCTTGGAGCCGCTCCTCAGGGAGACCTCGGGCAAGAGCCAGGACGAGTGGGACGGCTGGCTTGGCAAGATGATGAACGACTTGACGAGGGAGAACGGCACGAGTTGGGGAGAGTGCCTGGAGGTTGGCGCCTGGTGGGCGAGGAGGAAGTAGTGAGACACGGCTTGATGAAACGAAAGGTTTTTATTGCATCACTGTTGGAGCTATCTCACAGGTCCATCCCATCCTCCCGGCCTGAGGCGACCATCACGCCCCGGGAACATACCGCTTCCTCAGTGTTCGGTATCGTTTGAGGTAGTACCTGTGGGATCGTTAGCGTGCCAATCAGTCGCAAAGCAACAGTAAGACACAGAAACAGAAGCAAGGAAAAGCGCAGAGGCAGAGGAACGGTTGAAGTGTGCAGTTCAACATCGAGATACCCCCCCATCATCATCATCATCAATCTACATCACATATCAACCAATATTTACATACACCTATATCTCATAATGACTCCTGACATGTGAAGCGAGGTATTGACCTGAAGTTGATCTTTCGATAGTGCGGTAGGTGGGGGAAGGGCAGCGCGGCAGATGGCTCACGTGGCAGGAATACTATGGAGATTGTGCTTGCGGCGGGGACGGTTCCGCGTGTTCAAGTGAGATCGACATGAGTACGGCGTGGCGACAGGGGTAAATAGGTAGGGCGGCCTTGGTCCCCTCCCGACTTGAATCCACCAAGGGTGCAGAAACCCAAATGGTGAATTTGAACTTACAAGGCTTCGATTTCTAGAAGGGGGGAGGGTGGTGGTTAGCATTGGTCTTGGAGTGATCTTGCTCGAGGATGTTCAGGTAGGGAAGTGGGAACGGGCAGGGGAGTGAGGGACGGATGGATTGACGTTCAGGAGTTGCGGGAGATGTGGGCCGCTGGGCTCTGTGTTTCTTTGTGAAGGGTGATGGCCCCGTGCGAGGCGAGATGAGGTTGGTGTCTTGCTCTCGGAATAATGTGATGCGGAACTGGCAGCTTTCGGGGAGAGACTTCTTCCCAAGATGCTGTTCGTGAGGAGGGTCTGTTGCAAACCCTCCTCATGAGGCCGTGGACGGCTGGCCTTTGCATCGCTTGATACTGGAGGTGGGTGATCTTGTGATGTATCCTACGGCCTGAGATATGGAGGAGGCCTTCTTGGTGGCGTGATGAGGAAGAAGGGACAGAGGGCTGAGTTTGTTCTGGTGGGCTGACGCCACGGTCCTCGACTTCGAAGACACTGGGTGCTGGGTCGATGTGTGGAGGTGATGAGAAGTTGTCCATGTTGTGGGATTGGCTGAGTTCTGCCATGGAATTTGAGCAGTTGGTGAAGGCTTTCTTTTGGCTTGGGTTTTGATAGAGTTGATCTCTGGAGTCGCGAGGTTCTACGTAGGTGGGTTGGTTGGCGGGTATCAGCCCGGGCGTGATGGTATGTCACGACCATGGAGTGCGGCAGGACAAGGCGATTGTTGGAAGGGGTAACGTAAGGTCTTGCCGTGAGTGGCAAGCTTTTGCCTGTTGGGATGGGTTTTGGTATGTGTGACCGGAGGACGTTTGCCATTTGCGCATACTGAGGCTGAGGCTTTATCTCAAGAAACACAGCTTCTGGGCAGAGATGCAAGCATAGCTTCTCATGGATGAGCCATCTGCCAGGGAATTCGGACAGCCGAGGAAGGGATGTTGTTGTGCATACAGCATATTCTCTGAATGGAGATACCCCTCAGTGACCTAGACTCAGATGTATCCTCAAGGTAAGGACATCTCACGGAGGAAGCCAGGCCTACCCAACAGCTGAAAAGACGAGGTCCCTAAGCGAAGAGCACAACTTCATCTGGCCGAGAGCGCAGAAGAGACGAATAAGAGATTATTGAACAACAGCCATCGGGGTCGGGCTTCGAAGGTAAGAGTCTTGAAAGAACACCGTCGACATGCGAGGTTGCTTCACCCCGTGCTCCAAGAAGATGGAAACGAGGAAAGGGGATTGTAGTGTCCCCAGGCAAAGCACCAGCAAAAACTACCCCGGAGAGCAAATACGGCATGACTTGCCTTGATGTCACTTGACAACTCAACCATACTCCACAGGCGCTTTGAAGGTAGTGGAAGTCATGACCTAGACGGCCCGGTAGAAGAAAAGACGCGAGGCGACAGACGGGACAAAAGAAGGACAGTGCCGAATGTGAAAACACAAGACGAACGGAGCATGACCTACCCTTCTTCACAAACTCGGCTCTCTGGATGCCCTTCTCAATCGCCTCCTCGTCTCTCAGCCCCGCGTTGGCGCTGAAGGCCCGGTGTAGGCGTGGGCGGAAGTATTCATAACCGAGGGGATACTCGCGTCCAAGGAAAAGGAGTTCTATGGTCTCATTAGCGACGTTCGAAGGTGATGGTTGTTCGATCGTAAGTGGCAACTGGTTGACGACGATGGGCCTCAGAACTGAGCAGCAAGCTTGCTTGACTTGATTTGATTTGACGTTTTCCGATGATTGAGAGTGTCAAGCTTCCATGCCCCATTCGTTCAACTGATGAATCTTGCGTATATTCATGGGAAGTGCTGACAGAGATGTCGCATGCCACGCCAGGGCGGGTGTAAGTTGTCGACACTCAGAACCCTCGAACAAGACCAGTACGAAGCAAGATTGACAGCCTACTGACCTTTGTAAATGGTAATCACCCGCCTCCTCAACTCAGGATTTACGGCACTCATCTCGAGTTGCCAGATGCTACCGCGCAAGAAACTCAAAGTTCAATCTTCGTCGGGACAGCTGATGGTGTAGGTCAACGTCGCCGGGATGTCGTCGGTTCCGTGGCGATGAGGTCGGATCCTTGACGAATGATGCAACACCCCTCCGTCCACTTGCGGCCCCACAGCATCACCAATCCGCCTCTCCAATTGGCCGTACCCAAGCTCAGCTCTTTATCTTATCAGTCGCCAGCCAGGTCCCTCGCCGCTTTGGCCCGAACTACGGCCTCAAGCTTTGCGACAGAAACCAACCATCGATACGCTGGCGCATACCAAATCGACGCACGAAGCCGATCATCGACGAAATGTTCTGCGCGAGGGCAGCTCGCACCGCGCTGCTACGGCGCCCAGAACTCCTCGTCGCTCGGCTGGCCCCTCCCGCCGCCGTCGTCCGCATCGCAGCATCGAGTCCCCGACCGTACAGCCAAGCCAGCAGCATCGCAAACCCCCAGCCAGCAGAGTTGCGGAACGCCACTGAAGACCTCCTCTGGACTCTCGAGCAGGCGGAAGCGGCCGACCTGACGGCGGCCCAAAACGTTGACGAAGTCGAATACGAGCTTCCATCGAAACTAGATGACGGGCTGACCGCGAAAGAAACAATCGACAAGCTCCTGCTCAAACCGAAACCCGCGCCGCAATACCTCAATGCCAGCTTCTTTCTCAAGCGCATCGGGAAATGCCTCATGTTTGGCTGCAACGAGGAGCAGGTCGCCGTGGCGGCCCGCCTTGTGCGCCAGATCGCCAAGGACTTTCCTCGACTGCAAATGGCTCGGTCCAACGCCGTCGTCGACCCCAAGGCCGTGTATACAGAAAGGCTAGACATGACGAAAAGAATCCAGCTCGAGCCTTTGTCCAAGACGTTCGGAGTGAGGAGCAATGAAGCCCCCACCCCCAACACTTGACGCGCTCATCGCTGACCTTGTTGTTCAATCTTGCAGGGAATCCCGCGGCCATTTCCACTCCCGAAACTGGTTGAGGTGGCCGTCTTGCGATATCTCGACTACGTCGCTTCAACTTCCACCTCTGACGTACAGCCGAAATGGGATCAGATTCAACGAATGCAGCGGAAGGCCTGGAAGGTTGATTCTCACTCGCTGATCCATAAGCCGGTGTCGCCGCTGGCCATCCAAAACATGCAATGGCCGTCAAACTTGCGATACGTGAGTATAGTTTACTAAAAGGGCGTCGGTCCGAAGAGGGCTAAATGATTGCATAGGATCGGACACGTAAAACGCAGAACATCTCTCTGTATACCCGTTTAGAGAGCTTCACTGAGATGGATCGCCGCGTCAAGTTCATTCTCGACGTGGCCTTGTGGTCACACTCGGCCAACGCTTTTCTCGTGAACGCGAAAGTCACAATGGTGTTTCTCTACCCCCGGAAACAGTTGCATGGCAAGTCAACCCGTTGGTTTGCGGAAGAGATGGAACGCATGCTGAATCATGCGACGCCCGAGGTCTGGCAGGAGGGCAGAGACTTGATAGACACGATCCGCATATTGGAGTCGCAGACTTGGAACAGGGCGGATGCGGTCGAGGACTTGGGCAGTGCTTCGTCGGCTTGAAATGCACTGAAGCCCGAGCGGCCCATTCGACAACGACAACCAACTTCCGACGAGGATATAAATCCAAGGGGTAGTATCCCTCGATGCTAACCAGATCCAGTATCTACCAGAACCAGGGCACCTCTGCCAGAAGTACGGCGTTGAGACATCTGGACAATGCCTATTGGTGTATTGGCCATCCAATGCGAAGTGCAAAGTTGTGGATTGTCGCTTGCAGTGGCCTGGTGGACGTCGTTGACAGTACGACCCCCCGCCGATGAAAGGAGGCAAGAATTGAGGCGCCTACAAGACCTGGCGGATCTAAAACGCGAATGCCATGTCGTTTGCGCTAGCCGCAGAGTGTTTAAAGCATCAGGAACCGTTCACATGGTCTCTGGTCATATTGCGAGCCATAGTCGGCTCACGGCCAAGCAGGCGACATCCGCTTAAACCTTCCGTGAACTGCAATGATAAGAACTGTCCTGCGTGATACAAATGCGAGAATGTGGAAAGCACGCCATTGTCAAACATGAATACTTGTGATATCTGATCTCAACGCAACATTGGCTGGAAGCGCGAACATGACATGGATGCTGTTGTATGATTGGCGGTTGGTGATTGGTACGGATGAAAAAGGGTATCCCCCAAGTGAAGAGGCCTTGTGGATTGCGCAAGGAAATCTTCCTATCCTGCCGGCGTGACTCCGGTCCCCATCACGGGACGGATCCAGTTCGGCGGGACGAGAAATTCGGCGAGGCTAGCAGAGAAAAATTCTCCTGAAAATTCTGCCAAAAATTTACTGCCAAAGAAAAGTCTTCTCGGTCATAGTCCACTACGAGACGGTCTCGTGTCCACTGTCTGGCGCTGCAAAATTCAGACTGGCTTCAAAGGGTCGAAAGCCCACCGAGAGATCCGCATCGCTCGGAGCTGCCCTGGCGCTATTACGTTGTGTCGCCTCACGTAGCCGTGCAAATGTGTGCGCCGCCATCGAGGGGCAGCTCATCGCGGCCAGACCGCCTTCGAAATTGGGTGTCACAGTGCGAAGGGCGACTTCGAGGGGTTCATCAACCCCGCTAAGCAGCCGCAGAAATATAACGGTCTGCAGGGCACCAATCACGGCCCGACATGCCCGTAGGTTGCCAAGCTTTAGTTGCTCTCGACGAGATGGAGGGGAGGTGACCAGGAGGAAGCGGAGGGAGGGGTGAAGCCCTCTGAGTTGCATGGAGGTGTGCTGCACTGCAGGAAGCTGGCGCCCTGAAGCTTATTCCCGAGTAGTCTCGATGTTAGATCAGGCGATGGTCCTCTGGAATGCTGCTGCAGGCGGTCGATGATTGGACAGATGCTGAAGAATCGCAGTCAACAGTCGATAGTCGACAGCACAATACTTATTCGTAGGTGACATCGCATCTCGTTCGTCGCGCTCGCCAGCACAACTCTAACAAGCTTAGAACCCCCGCAGGACGACCGTGCGCCACTGACTCTCTGTGAGGATTGTCGTTGGTACCACGAATCAGACATCGCGACTGCAAATTGCTCTCCACGACATTCCGAGTCAGCAGTCCACTGGATTGAATGGGCTGTGACATGGGAGGCAATCTGGCAGCAGGCTGGGAACGGCCAAATGCCGACAGGCAGATCGACTTGCTTTACCGCTCTGCGCCTAGCTCCTTTTCCCTTCTCGTTGTTTATGCTCAAGACCTGGGGGACGAAGTGGGGGTAGCTGAGGCCCTCAGGTTGCATTTGCCAATTCCCTCTGCTGTGACTTGTCAAGTGAAGGGCAGCAGCCAGGATAGGGTGTGCTTGCTCTGCTGAGCGCTGCATCTTCCTGGACTGTTCTCTCCTTTCTTTCGGCACGTTACGACGTGCTAATCGGAGGATAATTAGCTAAACAGGTGGATATGGCGGCAAAAAAGCTTGACCCTGCAAGCAATGCTGCTGGCACCGTACACTACGCCGAAGTCGAGCACCGCGTGTGAGATTCTCCGTTCGATCCAATTTCGACTGCCCCGCGAGTTCCGTTGGCTTGAAAGACGGTAAGGGTAATGTTGGTTGGGTGCGGGCGAAGCGTCGGGAGCGGTCAGTAACCGGCATCCGTTCGATGTCTCGCCGGGTCGTTCGGAGGCCTGAGAAGGAGAGGAGCAGCGCTGTCTTGCATTTTTCCAGAAATGGTTTGTTATGTTTCGAATCAAAGGAGACCAACGCCACTGGCAGAAGGTTTGACAAAGACAAGGGCGACGACGGTCTTTGTCTAGGGCCTGCGACGGGTCGAAAACAGCCATGCGGATCTCTCGACGACAGGCCAGACAGCACTGCGTTTGCAAACTGCAGGGCTCGTCCGGTTCATCGCTCGTCGTCTGGACCGCCATGAGTTGCTGTGGGTGGTGGGTGCCGCCGCAACAGATGCAGAGTGCAGAGAAGCATGCAAGCGGCATTCCTGTCCTGGTCCAAGATCGACGCAGGAAATTAAACCCCCAAGCCTATCGTCATTCTTGATAGGGCGAGGGGCACAGGTGGGAGGCGGCAGGTGCAGTAGTAGCAGCATTGCGTCTTGCGTGTGTGATGGTGCGTTGTCAACCACGAGACAGGACGAGACGAGTGCGCATTGCGCATTCGAATGTCGGTCGTCTGCCGCCGCCGGCTTGTCACAGTTGAGGTCCAGCTCCACCAACGATGCTCCCATCCCGTCCACCTTGTTCGCATGTCGGACGGCGTGATGGCAACCGTGACTTGCTTGGGACACGACAAGCAGGAATGTCTCTGGCCCTGGGACTAGAGACTGGGCCGTGGTGTTCGGTTGCACTGTAGCGAGGGCTAGGCTAGCCAGCGGCGGACGAACAAAAGTCGCGGGTAAGCCGCTAGTGGCCATGCGTCGCCGCCAATGCTCATCATGCTTTCCACTGTGCGAGGCGCTCAAGGGGCCATGGCACCCGTTTTGCCAGGTTTCTTGGTTTCGTCTCCACGCTGCGTGCCTCGTACCTCGCCGATGGCGTTTGGCGCGGCCCCGGTGGTCGGCCTCACGATGTTGATCTGGGACGGCGAGTCACCGAGCGTCGGAGGCAGATGCAGACGCAGACGCAGTCGCAGTGCGAAGCACGCACAATGATTATAGGTGCGTGCAAGGACCGATGGCGGGTGCTGCTCAAAGGGGGAAGCCGACGACGGCGAGTGGAAGCACTGTACTTTTGGGGCGAGTTGATCTTCCGCCGGAGAGGAAGCTTGCTGCTGCATGGCACGGTACGAGTGAGTGTACGAGACGAGCGAGTGCATTGCACATTGAGTGGTGTGGAGCTGCATTGCTGATCGTCGTCCTGCGGCTGGAGAGCAATTGGGAACCGACAGTTCACCGCAAAAGACTCGGGCACGGCGGACAGGCGATGGCTGTCGATGGAGTGCCCTCGTGTCTTTTTTTTCCTTTTCTGGTAAGCAAATCTGGATGGCGCGGGGTCTGCGATGGGCAGATGGAGGCGGGGAGAGCCCAGTCGCGTGCTGACAAGGAGGTGCAGCCAAGTGCGAGGGTACGGATAGAGTTGGCTCGACATGTGCAATGACGACGATGGGCTGGTCTCCTGCTGGATAGGGCAAGCAACGGTAGTTGGCGGTGACGGTAGTTGGTAGACCTTGAGTTTGGTTGTGCTCATGTGCAGTGTCATGGAAGCGCTTGGTACCGCGCACTTGATGCTCTCGTCCTTGGTAATTCGTCCTGGTTATCCTTGGTTGATGGTTAGCGAGACCAGAAGACTAACATGCGTCGGTATTACCCTGAACTGAGGTTGGCACGGCCGGGATGAGAGCAAGAAAGCTGACTCGGGGATACTGTGCGGTGAAGGCTTCGGTAGGGCAAGCCGACAGGCCGAAAACATGGTTGCGGCGGGCATTCAGGGTGATTGGAGGCGGTGCCGTCTCTTCTTTGCGGTGGGCAGGGTCGTCATGCGAGCAATGAACAACGATGATGGATGCTGCGGAGGATTGACAGCATGGATGGGAGATGGAAGCCACGAACAAGACGAGAAGAAAAGACGACGGGGCCGAACTAGGGACGAAAGAGGGAAGAGAGCGTCGACGGGGGTGTCCTGTGTAAGACCTGACATTTTTCTTGGGTGGCGGTTGGGTCTTTGATGAATTGTTGGTTGGCAGGACGAAGGCTTTGGAGAAAAAGAGTGTCGATGAGGAATCCCACGATATTTGAAAATGTCAGTTGTATGCGAGGAAGGGCCTCGTGCAGCTGGGAGGAAGGAATGGACAGGTGCAAGGCAAGAAGTTATCTTGCATGCGCCTTCTGGCAGGAGCATGGCCGATGGCCGTGGTTGCCCTTTGAAGGCAGGCACAAGCAGCGGTTTGGGTGCAGGAGCCATTTGCAACGTGGAAGCCAATTGAGTTACCGTTGTCAGTCAAATTATGTGAGGTGCATCGGTAGGGACCTGGGCAGAGTCTTTTGACTTGCTCAAACTCTTTTACTCTGACAATGGAGACTCGCAACTCAGCCTCTGCGCTCTGCTTGAGTTCCAACAACAGTAACTGACTGCTATTTTTACTCTGTTGCCGCGCTTCAGGGCGGCTGCGGATACTCTACCGCCCAGCGCCCTGTTCTGCCCTACGGCCTGCAGACCGAGTCGAGGTGCGTGATTCGTACATTCAGGTACGGGCTGCTCGTACGGGACGGACAGCCAGGCCAAGAACGGATACCGATGCAGGATCACTTGCTTGCTTGCGCGTTTTCCGTTCCGTCTGGGTCCATCTTTTGCCAGGGCCTGAGCAGATGCATGCAATGCGCTGCTGCACCACCGCAGCAGGCCTGGGAAGAAACGAAGAGGGGAGGGCTGAGTTGGGTTGTTGTTTTCAAAAGATTGATTGGAAGCTCGTCTGCTGCCAACTCAGCACCAAAGTCCCTACGTCTGGTTTGACTGGACATGACCCAATGTCTACTTTCTAGGCAGGTGTCCAATGTCTATTGTCTATCCGTAATGCTAACCAGTGGCCGCCTTCCGCGTATCGTCGCTCAGTGTCTAGCGCGGCGTGCTGCATGGGCGTTGGCGGCTGCCTCGGTCGGGGGTACCCCAAGGTACAAGCTTGTCGGACGAAATTGCCCCTTGAGCTAGGCATAGTTTGGCCGAGTCAAAAGTACCTGCCAGGTCGAAGATCCGAGATCCTGATCCTGATTGCTGATTCTGATCGGGGGAAGGAGAAGAAGGAGGGGCGGAACGCTCAGGAGACAGCTGGACCAATGGCGCGACCCGAGACTCAGCTGCCCCCCACAATCCACACTCTGCAGTCCACTCGATGCCCTCGTCAGGAGGAAAAAGAACGACGCTAACGCAGTACGTACCGCGAGCCAAGGCCAGACAGTGCGAGGGGGGCGGCTCCCGCACCATCCGTCATCCCTGCTCTGGTCCTGTTCCCACGTCCTTTTTTGAATAAACTTGAAGCGAGGCGCCTCCCACTCCCACCTTTCAATGTCCCGAGACGGCCAAATAAAAAAAAGAGAGAGGAAGAGAAAAAGAAACCCAGAAAATAAGGCGCTGTCATTTGACACTGACTCTGACTGACAGTGTGCTCCTGCTGCCACTGCCAGACAGACCGCCGTTAGCTGTGATTGCTGCTGCTGCTATTGCTGGGTGCTGACTGTCTGAACTTTGCATCTGACACTGCACGCTGCATACCTAGGTACGCTGCATACACACAAACACACACAATACCTACAGCACACACAGCTGCAAATTCCATTCTTTCAGCTCTCCGTCTCTTCTGCCCGCTCACTCAGCTATTTTTTCTCTCTCGCCCCTCTTGCCTTGCTCCCCTCATACGAACTCCTATTTCGATTCGATTCATTCGATCCCCAATTCGCCAGCTCACTTTCGGCTCGGCTCTTACCCGAACCTTTGCCGCCCCATACACGCCCGGCAGTGCGCCTCCCAGACGCTGTTAACAATTTCGTTAGCTGCTCCCCCAAGCCTGCCCACCTGCCGAACCCTTCCCGCGTAATAATTGCACCCCCAAATTCTTACCTTTTGGCTTAAACTTCGCCTTGCCTACCTATCCACCCACCTTGTCGCCTTCCCACCACCACCACCAACCACGCTCTCTTCTCCGTCTCAGGACCGGAAAAAAAACCACCACCCAATTCCACAACATCACCACTCCCTCGGTATCCCTTAGAAACCTACACAACCGTAACTCAACGACGCATGAGGCCCCACGGACCCCTCCGGACACTCTGCGGCTCTGCCCTCACCCTTGCGTCGAGTGCATAGTTTCTCAACAGCCGCTGTTCTCCCGGTCGCCCTCGAGACGGGACACGAGATCGCTCCAGCATCCAGACCAGTCCAAGTCGTGCTGCTGGCCCTCCCGACCTGCCTCTCCAGGCTCCCGGGTCGGTCCACAGCAGAACAAGGCGCTGCGCATGCCTCGTGCTTCGAGTTCTGCGAAGCGACAGCAAGGCGCCGCCGCCAATCAACGCGACACCAGGCACGAAAATGGTCTCGTAGGCCCCGCCAAACGATTCTCCAACAAGAAGAGTCAGCCGAATCTCGACCCGAACCCTTCTGCTTCTGCCTCGACCTCGACCTCTGCTTCCAACTCCCGTCTGCCGCCAGACCAGAATGCAGCTGCCTCGGCTCTCCCATCTCCCCTGCCCAACGGCTCCTCCAACGGACATCTCAAGAACCCGGCCCCCGGTGCCACGATCGATACCATGCCTCCCGACCACCGCAACGGCGACGCATCTGCCAGGCGAGGCTCGCTAGGCGGCTGCTCCGAGACGTCGTCCTCCGAGTCTCTCGCTTCCAACATGGGCAACGGCGCCGTCGACACGAACCACCGCCAGATCGATGTTAACGCCACCAAGAATGCCGACGTCCACCGCGATCCGGGCGGCCCTATCGAGTTCGCCGCCACCGTCCTGAGAGCTCTTCCCCTCTACGACACCCTCGCCATTCTTATTCTCCTGATGCAGGTCCCTCCCGTCGCCCTCTCCGGTATCTACATGGTCTTTACCTTTCTCACCTTTGTCCCGCCCGTTACCACCAGCTCTGGAATGAACATCAACCTGGCCGAGATCTTTGACTACAACTCGACCATGCCTTCCCTGGTCACGGTGCTTTGCATGGATGTGTTTATCTTGCTGGTCTGGCTCTTTCTGTGGCCGCCCATGCAGCTTGCCATCCTCGACTTTGCGAAGCCCGTCATCGCCGCCACGCTCGGCGGCGGATCGAACACCAGGGAAGGCGCATCTCGGAGTGTCACTAGCTGCTTTCTTCTGGTAATAGGGTCCCATCTTCTTCGCGGTTCCAGGTTCCACTGGTCTCGAGCTACAAAGTTCCTCCCTGCAAACTGGCGATTCTCTCCCGATTCCGACGACCCGTTAGAATCCTTCACCCGCGGCTTCGATAAGAGGGGGCCGCATGGGTGGATCAAGAGCATCCTCGCCATACATATTTTAACGCAGGGTATAGTCCGGTATATTAGAGAGTGGTATTTGAGACGAGAAAAAGGGAGCGCGTCAGCCCATAGCATCACAGATCCCGAAGCCGGCAAGTCGTACTCTACCGACACAGCGACGGAGAACGGATTTGCTACGCCCCACAGCGATGCGACCTTCCAACAAAATGCAGCAGTATCATCTACAAAAAAGAAGCGAAAACAAAGCACACAGGTGCGCCTCCAGCAGCCGCTATGGGCGGCTCTGGCGAGCACCAAAATTGTCATGGTTAAGGAGTACGAACTATCACACGCGACTTCTGAGTCAGCCGGCTCAAACGCTACCGACATTCATAACCTGGGGAACGCCCCATTCGACAGTCAAGCCGAACAGATTTGGATATCCTACATCGGGCACGACGAAGTATGCTTCAACACCAGCCATTTCCCCGATAGCCCTACTGCCGGAAACGGACATGTTGCGCGACCGGCAGGCGTCGACACGTCAAAGCCTTTCTATGTCCGGGTCAACAATGCCTTTTGGCAGCCAACACGCATTTACCGTATCCAGGACGAAGCTCAAGATGAGCACCTCGGCCACCATCGCTGGTGCGGGGACATCTATGGGCTGCGGCCGCTATCCAAGTACGTCTGCGAGTTTGTTGACACCCACACGAACAGAGTCATCTTCTCCACGAGCATCCGGACCTCTTTTGCGCCCAACAAGGACCAGGAAGGGTCCGTCAACCCGCCCGTGAGCACGCCTCAATCCCTCCGCCCCGACTCGCCGGCGACGACGCTGAAGAGCACCATCAAAGCCAACAACGACCGGTTGGCGGAGGAGAAGTCCAGGCTCAAGGCGCTGCGCAAGGAGTGGAAGAGCAAGACTACGTCCCTCAAGAAGGAGAATGACAAACTCGACAACATGATTCAGACGGCAGGCAGCAACGACGACAAGCACAGGCAGAAGATTATCCAGCAGGAGACCACGAAAGCCCAGTCCGAGAAGGAGACCGCCCAGCTCGACGCAGAGCTCAAGGCGTTTGAGAAAGCACCCGATGGGCTCTACGAGCGCAAGAGACAGACGGAGAAGGAATGGACTGCTGAGAAGGCCGTCTTTGACACTGCATCCAAGGAGTTTAAGGACTACAAGGCCGGGATCGCCAAGACTGTGAAGGTCAAGGAAGATGAGCAAGCCGCCATGCAGACGAAGCGGAACAAGATCGCGGCACGCATCGCCAAGGTGGACAACGAACTGGGCCGTATTACGGACGCCAACAACCGCGGTCTGGACGAGGCCGAGCGAAGACGCCAAGCGCGCGCCGCCTGGCAGGCGGACAGTTCCAAGATCGAGAACAACTTCCTCGGCAGCATCGAAACACTGCGGTCGGCCAACGTGAACAAGCAGAACGACGTCAATGCCCTGTTGGCGGGTCTTCAGCAGATTCACGAGTACGTTAACAACGCGACCGCCGCGACCATGCCTTTCGATCTTGCCGAGCGTCAGCCAGCCCAGCTTCCGTCTACCTTGTACAACCCTGCCGCGCCTTCCTGGACCCCCTCTCCCGCCGGAGCGTCGCAGTTTACGGTTCCGGCAGCGTCCATGTGGCCCACCGCAGCGACGACTGCCCCTGGCTCGACGCTTCCGCTGCCCGCGACGACGGCGTCAGCCGTGTGGGGATTCCCGCCGGCGCACCAGAGCACGGTGTCTCTCAAGGCTAGAGGCCGTTCCTCATCGATGCTTAGTGACGTCTCCGGGTTCACGCAGTCCAGCGACGGCGACGAGTTCCTCTCGCTCAACAACACGCCGGCGCACGGGCACACGGTGCAGCGCACGCCCGTGTCCTTTGCGTTCACCCGGCGCCAGCGCAGCGACGGCGCAGGCTCCGGCGGCAGTAGCATTCACAGCGGGAGCGGCAGCGGAAGCTTGCGGGATCCGGCGAGTCCGATTTGAGATGTGCAAAGTGTCTGTCTGTTTCTGTCTTTAGGTAGTCTAGCTTTCTCGGCTTGGGACATGGCGTGCTGGATATTTCGTCAGCTCGACGGGATGTCAGTAGCGATTTCTCATAATGAAAAGTGTTGCATTGTTTAGAACTTTTGTGTTATTGCCGTGACGTTTATCTACATGGACCCTGTCAACATTTCAAATATGAGTGAGGTAAGTCATCGCAAAGACGGCATCGTGAAAGTTCCCGACGCGCTGCTCGGCTCCAAGTCCCCCGAAAGGAAGCCGGGGTGCGTCGTCGCGGATAGAGTGCGCCCCCTCGTGTCCCTTTTTTTGTCGGTTCGTCTCAAGTCAAGGCTTGGCTCCGGCATGGTCCCGGCAGTTGGATTTTGGCGGCGGCGGCGGTGCCGGGTTTGAGTTGGCGTGCTGCAGGTGCGGATGAGCTGGCTGTAGATGCAGAGTTTAAAAACAAAGGGCAAATGGTTCACGTGGGATGGGTCGTTTTTCTTGTGGGTGCGCGATTGTTTTGTGCGTGAGGGTGTTATTGAGGGTTAAAGATGGCAAATAGAGGGCATGTGGAAGATAGTAGAGGCGACGATGGAGAGGATGCTGGAGATGTAGGCGGTATGACGCTGTCGAGATGAATCTTCTCATTACAAGAAAGTAGATCATTTGTACTTCAGTAGAATGTGTGAGGGTTGAAGGGTTGGTGTGCGTTCCCGTGGTTCATGCCACGGCTGGCGGAGTGGTTGCACAGGACGGGAAACGATTTGATGGCGAGGCGTTGCTGCGATGGTTTTTGGCCAAGGCAGCTTTCGAGGACATTGAACATTATTCTGCGGTGAGACGGCACCTGGGGTTGGTGTTTTTTTATTTTTTTTATTTTTTTATTTTTTTAAGCATTTTACACATTCCATCACAAAGAATGAGGCGGATAATGGCTCGAAGGCATATTTTGTCGCCACAAGACAGAAGCGGTGAATATACCGCTAGATTTGAGTAAATGTGTGCGTCTGTAGATCTGTGTGATGTGAAGCGGGAGACGCTCTTTTCTTCGGCTGAGGCAATTCCACGAGGACGTCTTCAACCTGGACCGGGGTATTTGGCTCAGTCCTCGTCTCTCACGTGCATTGAAGAAAAATGATTTCCAAGTCCTGCGGGTGGTTGGAAGTGGAACTCTCTTTTTCATCGTTTTATCTGCACTCTTTCCAAGTTTTCGTGCAGTAAGGCGGGGTGTTTGTGGTTTGAAGGCGAATCATGAAGGTGAGGATGGATCTCACGATAGGGAGGGGTAAGGGCGGTGGTTGGCGTCTGCTCTTTTCCCGCCTGCGAGTGTTGACTCACTGTAGAGACGGAGAGCGGGGTTGTCTGTCGATGTACATACAAACCGCTTCGAATCTGCAGGCTTCCAGAGCATGTGAACGCCTGGGGACACGAGAGAGGAAAACAATAGTCCAACGGGGGCACAGGGGGCGGCGGTAGAGGCAGACCAGGCACGGAGGAGGATGGATCTAGGGCGGCGGTAGCGTCGTTTCTCGGCGGCTACGCGCATATGGGGTGATGTTTTGATTGATTGAGTTTTCTTGGTGATGGGGGTGGTTGGTTTGGTTGTGTTCCACTTGAGAGCGAGTCCGGATAAGAGATGGATATTGGAGGTAATGCATGTACATTGCAGCTCTGCATGAGATACCTGTGTTAACAATGATTTGTCTACACTGAAAGAGAGACAAAAAGGCACATGCATTCGCCAATAGAGAGTCTACCGCGGCCGGTGTTGAGTGAATTGCTGCTTGACCGGCGTCTCGGCTACGCGCAGGGAGTCCAACAGCAGCACCACCGGCTGACTTGCCCCCCCTCCACCCTCACCCTATGAGCGGCGCGGGTCCCGGCGGTCCCTGCGCCAGAACACTCGAAGGGGGGGTCGACCACTCACGGGGCGGGGCTTAGCTCGGCGAATGGGAGACGGAGGCGGGGGGTCGACGGGGGAGGTGCAGCGCGCTGGAGCCGTCTCTGTTTTTTTAAGCATTCGTTTGGGGCCATTGGTAGCGTCTTCTTGGGTTGGCAAGTAGATTCACGGCGGAATGATACATTGGTCCATTGAGTGGAAGGTGTCTTGGTCGGCTTGTTGTGCATGGGCAGCGAGGCTAGGTGCCGCCAGGGGGTGGAGGGTGCAAGTCTGCAGTTGGTGTCTTTTAAAGACGACACATGACGCCTGTTTTCGCGTGTAGCACCGCATCGTCGGCCTTCTTTCGTTGCCTCTCTCTGCGTGTGGAAGTGTTCAGCTGTTGCCCCCTTTTCTGGGTCCTCTCAAGGGGTAAACAGTTCGGATTCTCCCCCTTTTGAGCATCCTCTTCGCATACAAGCTGAGCCTCGATTGCGGAGTTTTCGCCCCAGCGGCAGATCGCCAGACGTTGCCATCCCGCCCCCCGGTTCTCGCATACCGACCGCAACAGCATTCATCCCGGCACCGGGCCTTGAGTCTACACGCTGCTCTTACCGAACGCCGCTCACCGAATCGTCCGGAGGTGGAAGGCGCAGTCCAGGTGGATTCTATTTCCGTGTAACGGACCAGCAGTGACGACATTCTTCTTTTTTGGCTTGTGCTCTCCCGCGAGGCGGACGTTTCGGGTTTGCATTTGCGCCTTTCAGCTGGCCTTGGATGACAAGTCAGCTGCGCCGAGCGAGCTTTTCGTCTGGTCTTTTCTTCTGAGAGACCGACGAGGAGTTTGCTGGTTCTGCCTTGGCCTGGTCTGCGCGTTTGGCACGCAAGACCGAGGCACGAGACACGAGGACAGAAGGGCGCGTCTGCCTTATTTACGCCGCCTTGTCGGTCCCCTTGGACAAGCGGTCTGCTGAGGGTGTGCTTCTTGGCGTCTAGAAGCTTGTTCTCGAAGGAAACAAATAGGCAACGCTCCCCTCGGAGAGTTTTGAGTTGAAAGGCTTGGATTGTATGCCAAGATTCATGTTCGTCGACAGGAAACGTTGAAATCCTCCATGTAACCGAAAATGGGCTTCTTCGACCGCAAAAAGATCCGCAAGGCCGAGCCGGCCCCGGTCCCGGTGAGCCACCCACCGCCGCCGCCGCCTTCACGGTATGCGACTTCGACCACCCAGACGCCTCAATACTGGCACCCACCGCCACCATACCCAAACCAACAATACCCCGTTCAACATCCTCAACACCAACAAACCATCCGCCACCCCCCAAACCGGCAGTACCAGCAGCCCATCGTGGTGAACCAGCACTACTACATCACGCCGCCATCCTCCGCACCGCTCGCCCTACCAGCCCCTCCGGGCCCGGGCTCGACCGCACCGTCATCATGCCCCGCCGGCCTCGACAAGTTCACCGGCTCCGTGGCGACCATCGCCAAGGACTTCACCTCGCCGCAGTTCTTCGACGAGCCGAACTTCCACCCGCACGCGACGCAGCTGATCAACTCCACCGCGGCGTGCGTCGACCAGATCGCCGGGTGCTTCAACGACGTCATGACCATGATTGACGGCGGGAAGCTGTCTGGGCACGAGAAGGCGCTGTTTACGTACCAGCAGCAGCCGGCCCCGAGCGAGCAGCAGCAGCAGGTTGTGCCGTACGAGGGCAAGAGGAGCGGCAAGACGAGTAGTAGCAGCATGAAGAAGAAGGAGAGCCATTCAAAGGGGCAGGGCGTGGCGGAGAGTGTCGCGAGCGGGAGCTACTTTTCTAAAGTGGATATGTACGCCAACGCGAGGCTGCCCCTGAACCTCCCCCCTCTCCGACTGTAAGCACCCCTCCCTCAAGGAGACACACGAGGTCCCTAACAACCCCAGATACATGCCCACCTGGCCGCTGCTCTGCATGGCCGCCCAATACGCCGAGCGCGTCTACGAGACCCCCAAAGGCGCCGAGCGCGACACCCACGTCAACGCGGATTGGAAGCACGGCACCAAGGCCATGGTGATCAAGTCCGTCCCCATGGACCACATGAACACCATCGTCTTCGCGATCCGCGGCTCCGCGACCTTCATGGACTGGGCCGTCAACCTCAACACGGCGCACGCCTCGCCCACAAACTTCCTCGACGACCCTGGGAATTTCTGCCACGCGGGCTTCCTGACGGTCGCGCGGCGCATGGTGAAACCCGTCGCGGCAAGATTGCGCCAGCTGCTCGAGGAGGACCCCGCGCGCAGCGGATATTCGCTGCTGATCACGGGGCACTCGGCGGGCGGGGCGGTGGCGAGCTTGCTGTATGCGCACATGCTGGCGACGAGCAAGGCGGCACAGAGCGAGTTGAATGTGCTGACGGGGTGTTTTAAGAGGGTGCATTGCGTGACCTTTGGGACGCCGCCGGTGAGCTTGTTGCCGCTGAAGAGGCCGGAGCGGCCGGAGTTGAGGAAGAGTTTGTTTTTGACGTTTGTGAATGAGGGGGATCCGATTGCGAGGGCGGATAAGGCGTATGTGAAGTCGTTGTTGGAGTTGTTGGCGTCGCCGGCGCCGAGTGTGGGGAAGCAGAGGGATGGAGGGGAGAGGGAGAAGGATAGAGAGAGGGAGAGGAAGGGGAGAGGGGTTGTGGCGAAGGCGAGCAAGATTACGTTGAGGGGTAAGGAGAGTGGTGCGGTTGTGAAGGAGGAGAGGAGGGCGAAGAAGCCTGTGTGGGAGCTGCCGGCTTGTACGCTGAGTTCGCCGGGGCGGATCGTGGTGTTGAGGAGCGGGGATAAGAGGGAGAGGATCAAGGATCGGAAGACTGTCGAGGAGAGGTTGAATGAGGGCGTCGTGGCGCAGACGGTGACTGATGAGGAGCTGAGAGGGGTGATTTGGGGAGATCCGGTTTGCCATGTCATGAAGCTGTACTCGGGGAGAATCGAGATTTTGGCTGTTGGGGCTGTGACTGGGAGACATGGATGAAGAAGGAAATAGGGGTTGGCGTTTGGGGAGGGTGATACCTTTGACTTCGGCGGGGATTTTAACGACAACTTCATGACTTATGAGAATAAGACTATACCAACAACAACAGACATTCTTCATTACAAGCCTTTCCTGGTAGAAAACAGTCGCGCCCCTAGCTCTAGTACAATTTTCTACACTATCCCAGCAATGATTCGAATGTGCCCTCTTCATAATAATTCCAATCTGTGTAGTCAAACTGCTATACAGGGGATGACCATCAAGTAGGAGGAAAGCACAAGCGACTAAAGATCCGAATTCTAGGAATCTGGTTCCGACTTTATGAGTACATACTTGCGGCAACGAAAGTTACATAAACATCCAAGCATATATGGAGGAGGGTCTGATTTGCAGAATGCAAACAGAATAACTCCGTTTCACTCAAGCAACCTCTTCGACCAACTTCAGCACGAACTGGCCTAACTGCGTCAGTGAAGTCAAACTAGCCCAGAAAGACGAAGTGCTCGATGTCTTCTGGGCCTGTAACTGCAAAATACGCGAGTCCAGATACGCTTTCTCCGAAGCACTCGATAGTTTCTGCTGCTCCTGCAGTTTCTGCACCTCCAGGGTCAGTCTGTCCATCTCAGTTTTCCACTTTAGCCCCATGGCCTCCACCTCGTATTTCTCCCTCTCCAAATCTGCAACCTTGGCTGAGTTTTGGCTAGCACCGGCCTTCTCGTCTTTCAGTTGAGCCATGACTTTGTTGAAGTCGTCCATCACCTGGTCCATACGGGTCTTAGCCGCATCCTGCTCCAACTGAGACTGCTTCTCCAAAGTTTGGATCCTTTCACTCAGCGTCTTCTTCTCCCGTTCCATGCGTATGTACCGGTCGGTGAATTCCTGCTCTTGGCGACGGTGTCCCTCCCGGCTCTCAGCTCGCAGTATTGCCTGTTCTTCCATCAGTTCCCTCACAAATGCTGTCTTCTTCTTCTCCTGCTCCTCAAGCATCTTCCGTAGATGCTCGTCCTGTTGAAGCCGCGCCTTTTCCTGCCTCTCAACCAAGCTTTCAATCTCCTTTTCGAACTTGGCACGCAAGTCTGCCAGCTCGTAGTTGAGAGCTACACCAGCCGTGGTATTCACAACATCAAGACCTTGCTCAACCATCTCCTTTTGCACTTGAAGCACAACAGGAGGCAAACCAGCAACTTCCCAGAGTAGGTCAACAGCGGATTGCTGCGTGTTGCTGAAACGTCGAATCTGCGAGCCCTTGCTCTTCATCTCGCCCCACCAATCGGGCTTTTTAAGGAGCTCCCGCTCTCTCTTCTCTCCTGTTTCGTTGTCTTTGAGCTCGTCCCAGAATGTTGTCACGAGAAAGACATTGCTGAAGAAGTTATCTCCACACAAGTACCGAAACATATCGAAGTTCCGCTGAATCCCGTTGCTGACTTTCTCATCCTTGATACGATGGAGATATACAATCCCACTCAGCTTGAGCTTACTCTTGTAAGAGGCGCTCAATGTCTCAGCAATATCGATGAGGATTTCGCCATCGCCCCGGCGAGTGTCGTCAAATCCCGGCGTATCAAAGAGGATGAACTGGCGTCCTCTGAACTTCACAGTGAACGTCTCGGTCTTTTGAGTGCCTGAGAAACATTGAGGTCAGAAGCATGTCCGTAAGATAACATCAAGAAGCTTACAAGACTCAAGACTCTGTATGCGGCGCAGTCCTAAGAGGCGTGGAAGGATCAATCACCTCCGAAAAGAAGTGTAGGCGGCACTACGGACACATGCTGTCACAAGTGTATTCTCCGGAAAAGCACAGTGGATACGACGCGTCAACTCGATACCTTTGGACCGACTCATTCAACCAAACCACCTACCTAACGGGTTTCATGACCTGGAGTATCAACAAGGTCAGTGACGTGCGGAAGTAACGTTGGGAAAACATCTGTTTGAAATCGTGCTAAAATCACTTAGAATGCAACACTCGAAAAGACGTCAGAGATCGACAGTGATTTCAACTGCTCATATATTTGGCCATTCAAAAAGACATACACACACGACTTGTACGCTTGTAGCCTGGACGAAGCACCTGAGACGACAGAGAACGACCGTGAGTACTTTCCAAAGACCTGTGCGTCTGCAGAGGTAGCATCGCTAACACAAACACAGGAGTCGAAAAGATCGGAGAAGTGGAGTACACGATCGATGGTCTTGACTTTGTGAATGACAGTAGCATTCAACATCTCGTTGAGAACGGGCAGAATAAGTACAAAGTGTCGCACACATTGAAAATTAAAATGAGTGACGAAACTGGGCTCTTGGTTTTCAGGATTATGGCTGGAGCGAAAGAGGTCGGGCAGGCGAAACTTGCGTTTTCAAGTACATAAGAAGCCCATAATCGTGGATGAACCGGATGAGCCAAACCCCTCTTGCACGTGGACAACACGGACCGGGCTGTAGCCTCAAACACATCCGCTCGAACTAGTACTTGCTGCTTGACATTGTTCAATGGTGATTTTTACACTGCGTGTGAAGTTCATTTGATGCTTCAGCGGATCTACTTCTCCTCAACTACCGACCGAATGGTTCCAGTGAACGGAGCTGGAAAACCTGGGTTATAACAAGGCACGAATGACCGATCACGCCGATGTAACGTGCATCGAGAAGCTAAGCTGGAGCTATCTGCAACGTGTGAACATAGACGCCACTCAAACGACGTGAAAACGTTATACATGCAAGGCTTTCCAGGACAATGACCGGGGTCAGTTTCATGTGGATGGCAATCATGCCGTCCACCCAGACCGCAACACGCTAAGACGCCGGGAGCCAGTCTTGATGGATGGCGAAGTTCTAGCCGCAAGAACAAACACACATCATGAATGGCGATGATACACAAACATGCCAAGACCAAAGCATGTCCGATGGACTCGGATCCACCGCGAGGCATTTCTAGCCCCTGATACAGCACCTCAGGATTGTCTTCGGTACGCTTCTTGACAAACGCTGACGGGAAAATAGGACTGCAACCCTTGTTTAACTTCCTGAAGTCCTGAAAATTTATACTAATTGACCGTGAAGAATAATTGTATAGTCCATGTACATACATTTAAGCAACAGAAATCAACACACGACTGCAAGGCAAGATGTTTCCCTTTGCGGTGGATGTGAAAAAGAGAGGTGACGTCGCTTTCTAGGGTCCGACATGGATGTACGCAGCCCAAATGGATGGATTGCCTTCATCACGGACAGCATAGTCTAACCCTCTGCCCCTGTCCTGTCCCTCCTCGCGGGTTTTGCTTCGAAGAAGTCTTGCGGCGTTGTGAACCCCAAGTGCTACAGACTCATCAGTCCATCCACGCTCCTGGATCGTCCTATAAACCTCTGCGGCTGCTTCAGCCGAGCATTTGTCATCTATCTTCCATAGCGATCCGACCACATGCGGGAACCCTGCTAACTGGCAAGCACTCATCAGATGGATCGACTCATCTTGCAGCCTCTCTGCTTGGTTTTCTCCAGTAGAGCAAGCTGAAAGGTAAGCCAACCAAGCAGGCCTCTCAAAAAGGTTCAGAGAAGTTAAGCTTTCAAAGCTCAAAGGATCACTAACCCAGTCATTGAGGAGAAGACAGCTCTTGGACGGATCCAGCGGATTTGTTATACCATGGCCTGCAAAGTGAAATGTTGTACAGGTCTCAATTTGATGTAGTACCTCTTCTTTTTCAGGTTTATCGAGAAGAGTAGTCGGTATACTTGGAGATAGTAGACTGGCCAAAATCTGCACCTCCTCTTCTACAAACTCAAGGTCGCTGGGAGATAGACGGCCATTAGAGGGTGTGGTCCCCATGCTGACGAGACAGGCCTTGTGAGAAACGTTTCCCCTGGTGATTCGGGCTGACTTCTGACGAGATTGCATCAGAGCTTTGACTGAAGTACTGTATGAGGATATTACTCTATCCATCACTGTGTCGAAAGAGCCTTCTTGGTGATAACCCGCCGCGTGAATCGGGAGCCTGCTCAAAGACCCTGTCAGAATCCACCATACGTGCGGCAAGTCACCATCTCTCGGGGGCTCCAGGAATCCGAGCTTATCGAGAACTGGACAAGCCATAACATCCCAAAGATTTTCCAAAGACTCTGAATCAACGTTAAATTCGCTTTTGATGCCCGAAACTTCAAATTGTGGAAGTGGTAGCAGCTGGATAGAGTGGGTGTCGATGATGAAAGCATCGCAGCGCCGCGAATTTGCATTGAGAATGACAATGGGACCCGAAGATGCGGCGGCAAGTAGGCTCTCTGCTTTTGGCCGAATGAGAAATGTTTCGAACCCTGGCTTGGAACGAATCTCCCTGATAACCGTGTTGAATTGGGCATCCAGATCGCGGCGTTGCTTGGCATGCATCTCCATAGGGATATCCTTGTCGACAGAGGATAAAGATGTCGCACCGGAAGGCGTGTCCAGCTCGTTTCTTAGAGATATGAATTGATTCGCCAAACCAGCATGACTGCTAGTAAGATCGGCGATTTCAGCACGAGTCTCGAATAACAGCGCAGCCATCACTCCACGACCGGACTCTAGAAGATTAAGAGCATCGGCAGGCGACTTTCCCGCATTGAGAGCAGTCGCAGCAGCTAAAGAAGCCAGTCCTGGAAATTTTCGCAAAACATTCTGCTGGTCACTGCTTTTCAGAGCCCGAGGACTCACGGACGGCAGAAGGCTGACCGCGGTCTCCAGTATCTCGCTTGCTTCCCCCCATCTCGACTTGAAGTTGAGAAGCCCAGCCGCCACAGATCCCAGCGGGATGCGAGTTGAAGGAGGGGAGTTCTGACAATTCCATCCTTGCAGCGAGACTTCAATCTGATCATCAATAGTATCGTTGCCAAGCTTGCGATAGCACCTAAGCAGGTTCTCGAATATCATCCAGCGTTCAGGATGAGTCTCAGGGAGAATTGTCGCTGCGTCTTTGAAGATCGTGATTGCTTCATCAAGGTCATCAAATGACCGAGTATCATTGAAACGTTTGAAAAGTCCACCAGCCAAGTTGTTCATATCCAAGGCCCGACCAATATCATTATTAGATTCAAGATCAATTGCCGTCTTCAGCAGTGTGATGGCCCTATCAAGATCATCAACCGACCTGTGAATGTCATGTCTGGTGCTCAGTAAAGCACCAAGCTTTCCCAAGCGTGCTGCATAATCTCGATTTCCTTGTGGTGTAGCTTGTAGGACGCTTTCCATCATATTGATCGCGCTTTGGAGGTCGCCAATGGAATTGGTGCGACTATATCTCAGTGTCAGTGACGTCGAAAGATTGGACATGATATCAAACCGAAGCCGATTGTGCCTAGGCATCATATCCATTGCCTTTTGCAAAGTATCGAGGGAGTAGTCAATGTCAGCCATAGAGCCCGTATGCTCATATCGTTTGTTGAGCATCTTTCCCAATAGATTGAGGTTACCGAGAAGGTGAGAATGATCTTGAGACATTGCTACGGCAGTTCCGGTCAAAGACTCGACAGCTTTGTTGAGATCGTCCAAGGACCCCGTGTAGTCGTACATGTCCCCGTAACAACAACCCAAGCAACCCAGAAGACCAGGCACGACTGGGTGGCCTTCGCTAGCAACTTCCAGGCCAGCATGAAAGGCCCAAATGGCAGATTCAAGGTCTTCTACCGAACCATTGCTATGATATTGATTGAGAAGCATCGTTCCATGAACCTCGTGTCGAACGGGGCGCAGTAAATGCTCCTCGGGCGTCAACAACACTGCCGCGTGTGCAGGACCGACGGCGCGATCCAGATCGATGGTAGACCTTGAAACCAAAAAGCGTTGGTTCAGTCTGTTTGCAAGACTCATCCAAAGGTCGGGATCCCCTGGACGACTTGAAGAAACTCTCCCGAGTGCCCTTTCTGTCAGTTGAACAGCCTTATTTAGATCTTCTATTGATTCGAGGGCTTGGCCTTTGTCGAGATAACACTCGGCGAGGCAATCCAATTGGCGGGGGCGCTCAGGATTGGTGCTGTGGATGAGACTAATCTCCTTATTCCATAAACCGATGGCTTGGTTGATGTCATTTGTTTGCTGGGTAGAAATGAATCGGCGTCGCAAAGAACTCGCTAGAATACCCACCTTCATGGTGCGGTCGGTGTCAGCTGTTTCACCTGGCCGGACGAATGGTCTCTCCTGAGTCGCAAGTTGTAGATTCTCGACGGTATTGACAAGGTTTTCTGGTGCATCGACGCTATGCAGGCGTTGTCGGCCAGCATCTGTACTATGGGTATTCAAGTAGCTAAGACAATGAAAGCGACCCAGAAGCAACAAGGCATTCACCTCGGAGCTTAACGCCGTGATAAACGCATCAAGAAGTGGGGCTGAACATGCTCTTCTCACTTGCGTATCAAGCGACTTCCAAAAGCCCACTGACTTGTTTTCCGTGGGGGCCTCTTCATTCAAGGCTTCGATCGCGCGATGCATGACCTCTAAACCCTCTTCCCGTCTCGGAATTCCAGTTGCTCGAGAACGTGTCCGAGTTTGGTGAAAAAAGACAGCCTTCTCGTGAGCGAAAAATGGATGTGAGATCCAGTCTGTTGGGGTTATTGAGTCGCCACAATAAACGTCGGCATCTATTTTCCACACCGTATTGACCCAGGCTTCATGTTGAGCTAGAGGAAATATACCGATCTTAACGTTCTCGATCTGTGCCACGGACTCTAACCAACCCTGCACTTCGGCATCATCATCGTCATCATTTGGTAACCCAATGATCCACTCGTTGATGTGACTGTGTATAATGTCCGAAGCACATCGGTTTCGCTGGAAATCAACGAGATCTTCCAGCGGGGTTTGACCTGTTTCACTCGTCTCCAGGACGAGTCCAAAAGCGAACGAAGTGTGCGAGCCATCAAATGGGTCTGTCGAGTTGTGTGCAGAACTTGTAAAGCCTATCGCTTGATTGATCAGTGAGATATTCAAGATGGGTCTTTATGTTGAGGGCTGCAAAAGGGCTCTACCTTGATCATTCGACCAAATCTTCACCACCAAGCGATATAGGCTCCCTTGCTCTACTTGAAAGGTCACATAAGGGCGTCTTTGGGTTCTCATGTCGAATTCCATGAGGCATGTTCGGGAAAAAGTCCTTGGCGGCTCGAATGCCATTTTCGATGCCCAAAGAAAGTGAATATGAAAGACCGAACCACTCTTCCAAGCAAGAAAAAGCTTGATATTTGAAGCCGATTTGATCGTCCTATATCGGCACGAGACGGTGGAAGATCGGATATGAAAGCAACGCGAGAGAGTGAAAGAGGATGAACGAGATGAGTTTGTGCTTATGGGGGTTTCTTGCCACAATCTGCTAAGACATGCCACTCGACCCCCCACGTTTTCGACAGCTCTTCCATCAGACCACGTACGCGTCTTGGCTGCATGTTTTGCCTTGCCGTTCATCCCGTTCATGTCGCATGTGTGCTTCGCGTTACTTCCGACCCCAGCGACGCACAGTTCTCAACTGATGCTAGAGCTGTTGGATGTCTGCGGCACACGGATTAAGCTGCATCTCTGGTCCAGTGATAGGGCGCTGCCGTAGCCTTCAAATCAATTTATGCGGAATCCCTGCACGAGGAACTCTCTGATGCTACATCAATCAGGCTCTGCATTATACATCATCCAGGATCGTCGGATTTCGGTGGTGGAATGAGTCTCCCGACCCCAGCTTCATGAGAAAACGGGGATGCGCGGGGCAGCAAGGCTGCCGGAGTGTTGAAGTAAAAGTGCTCGTGAATTATCGTCGACATAATCCAACCTGAGAGGCGTGAAAAAAAGATTTGAATATGTTAACCGATGGAGCGCATTCGTAAAATTTCAAATCGTGATGCTCATCGCGTTCTCACGATCTATCTTAGGCCTTCTCGAACTGAACTGTCACCATGACATTCAGGGGGATGACTGGGTGAAGTATGCGATCAGTGTTGGTACGTATCTGACGAAACATCGAGGCGGACCATATTGCGAATGAGATGCAAAGCTATGCTAGATTAGGCTGCTCATGCATGTTGCGGACCAACCGAGTCCAAAGACCGGGTGTTGAGTATGATACATGGGGAGTGGGCTGACTTCCTATAGGATGGCTTGTTTGGTTGGGTGAGGGGTAGTGGGAGAATCCTCTGTAAGGCAACCGGCAGCAGCCTGGAAAGAAAACGAAACGTTCTCCATATGATGATGACCCATTGCAGTCAGATATCAGTGGGTGAGAGGCCTTGATAATCTCAACTTCTGTAAAGAAGACATTGTCAGTTACATCGCAAACCCAAAGACGATCGTTGGTTCACAGCTTTTGAAACTGAAACACGCCACACTGTACATTTATCTTACGATATTGCCTCTAAAATGAGGGCATCCGGCACAAAGCGAGCTTTGCTCATCGGCAGTCCGCTGCATGGTCTGCGTGGAACCAAAAACGACCTCCATGCGATGACAACCATTCTCAAAAGCCGCGGCTTTGAAACGGAAGGCTTTCATGTCAAAAAGCTCTTCCAAAGTGATGCCACTCGTCAGAAGATTCTCGATGCGTGGGAAGCTCTCATTCAAGATGCCTCACGGGACGACACTGTCGTAATCTACTATTCCGGCCATGGAGTTTGCGTCGAATCCGACGTAGCAACTGAAACGTCGAGATCATCGTCCAAAATTCAATTCATTGTTCCGTTCGACTTCGACTGCAGCCTTGAGAAGTGGAACGGAATATCCGATGGTGAACTCTCTTTATTGCTCCAAAGAACAACGGCGAAGACGAGAAATGTTACATACATTCTCGACTGCTGCCATTCTGCACGTCTCGGTCGCAAATTTGGCGAGGCACAATTCGAGCCAAAAGCATTTGGGTTAGACAAATCTCTGTATACAGACCTTGCCAGAATTTTAGACAGGTTGAAACAAGAGGGCAGGCTTACGGAAGATCGTCTGGACACCAACCCTTATGCAGTACGTATAGCTGCTGCAGCGACCGATGAGACCGCTTGGGAATATCACAAAGATGGCAATAGTCACATGGGTCTCTTGACAAGGAGCCTTGCAAGGGCTATCTTGAAGTTCAACGACACTAGATCTTGGAGAGATATCATGCTCGAAGTGGGTGTGCTGGTTGAACAAGACTACCCGGGAGGCAATCAGCACCCTCGATCGGCAGGACCTGATAATCGAAGACCTTTTACACTTGAGACGACGGCTACTGGAGCGCTTCTCGCGACTATATGGAACGACGAATACACAACAATCCGCGGAGGGCGAGTCAACGGCGTTCAGAAGGGCGACACTTTCGCAATCACACCTTTCGGGCTCCAAAGTCAATCTGGACTCCAAACAATAACAGGGAGTGTTTCAAATGTCAACGCATTTGCCGCTATCCTTAGCCCAACTCCAAAAACTTCGGATTTTGGGTCTGCGAGGGAGTATGTGATGGGCCATGCAGTTCTGGAAAGAAAACAGAAGCGATGGCCAATTCGACTTTCAGAAGATATTCAAAGTCAACCAAATATTGATGCGCTACTAGTTCAGTCTATATTTCTGAGACGATGCCTACCACACGAACAGCCGTTTTTGAGCATTCGAAATGAACGGGATCGAGTGATTCTGTACAGCAATCTAGGTGTACAACTGGCCGCCGAGCGCCTAAGCAATGAATCCAGCTCGGGGGACGCGTTCGGGAGACTCTTCCATCACGCAAGAGAATACGTTCAAGCCCAGAATATTTTGTCCCTCCGGTCAGGCGTTGATGATGAAGCTTTCGGCGACAATGTGGAGATAGAAGTGGGGCTAGAAATTGGCGGCGAGAAAAGTCTCCTTGCACGTCGAAGTGAATCGTTAGTTTTGAAGACCCAGCTCGCGATAACATGCTCATGAAACACCAGGTTTCCAGCAGCGATGATCGACATAGCGTCTTTGATACTCAGAGAGAACGACCGATTGTATATCTCCATCAAGAATACGAGCCCAAATAAGGTCTTCCTGAACGCTCTCAGCGTAGACGCCGCTGGGAAGACTACATTGATAACGAAGGCATGGGAAAGGGGGATTGGTCTGACACCATCACGCTCTCATACTCTTGCTGTCAAGACGTTTCCCCTGAGGGGGATACCGATGCGGTGGCCAAAGTCGATCCCGAGGAATGGGCATGTCGAGGAAAGCCTCGTTTTTGTCATCACGAACGAGGAAGTTGACCTGAGGGATCTTGACGCATCTTTAAAGGGCTATATTCGTCGTGGAGCTGACGATGCAGCAGCAAAGGATAGCGGCGTCGTTCCATATGATGTGGAACATGTGCGATATCATCTTCGACCGTCTTCATCGTCTTAATTATTCAGAAGCCCACCTGTACACCTTAGGAAACAGGTGGAACTGCGGCTGTAGTTCTTATGGTTATACTTTGTCTATTCCTTGTATGTTTGTGTTTGATTCATGTTGGTCTTTCTCACCTGACTCAAAACAACGCTTGCATAACTATTCATTTGACTTACTAGGTTTTTACTAAGTTTGCCCCTACACCGGATGAGCGAGACACAACGCTGTTTATTGAGTCGCCCAATCCAAGCAGGCACTCGTCCTTGAGCAAACTGGAAAGCTGCCTGATGGATTTCAATTGGCCGAAGTCGCCACCGCCAGTTCTATATCGTGTCTCTTTCTCCGTGTGCATCTCCACTATGTATGACACCTAGTTCGTGACCCCTGACTGTTCGTTTGAAGTCAAACGTCGCTGTCACACAAACTAAAGACTGGTGGGTCGTCTGAAGATGAGTCTTAGCATCGATGAGCTGCAAAAGACCGACAGTCTACTTTAAATTCTGCTGCGTCACGACAGTTGCAGTTTGCTAACCATTAAATATCAAATGACAATGGCCTTCCACGCATGAGAAGCTCGTCTTGCTCAAGTAATCTTTTTATGTGCAAATCTTCATGAGCAGACGTCGAGGTGCATTGCCTACTCGTGGAGAGGCTCGTGGAGAGACCAACGCGGTGTGGCATTTGACTCGGCAGTTGGCTATTACGAAGCAGTGCCTCAGTTCAAAACCGTTGCGTAAGTGCCCAGGGACGCCTGGTCTGCATTATGGTCAAGCTCAATGATCCGTGCGGTCTGCGGGCAGACCAGTGGAACGTGTGCGAGCCGCATCCCTGCTCACTTGATCTTGCGTTTCATCAAGCGGCTTGCCACATTGATATAAGACGACAGCCAACCTCCCGTCCAAAACTTTGCTGTTACCTCTGATCTACATCCTTCAGCGTAGCGCAGTCGTCTTCAAAATATCGTCCCAATGCATCAATCTACCGTCGCCCTCCTGGTGAGCAACGCCCTGGTGGCTTGGGCTGCGACTCCCTCAGGCTTTCAACCGGCGTCCAATGTCGACCTCATTGTTGCCTATGGAGACCAGTCGGCTCTGAACGGTGTTGATCTGGCGAAGAGCCGTAAGTTCCAGCAGACTACACGACATCAGAACGACTCGGACTAACCGGACTAGTTACGCAACAGGAGCCTACCTTCGGCACGACCGAGCCGTTGACCGGAAAGAGCTATGCCATCATCATGGTTGACGTCGATATTCCGACCAACAACCCCCCGCAGACCGGTACCTTCCTGCACTGGGCCCAGACAGATCTGACTCCCGTCGCGCAGACGACAACAGTCAAGCTCAACGACGGCGAGCGCACCATCCACACTCTGACGACCAACGCGGCTGCGATTGCAGACTACAAGGGCCCCTCGCCACCGGCAAGAGTTCCCCTCACCCATCGCTATATCGAGATTCTGGTCGACACCAGCGACATTACTGCAGAGGGAACCGCGGCATTGCAGGCCCTGTCGACCCGCGGAGGCGTTCAGGTCAACGATGTGCTCACTCAGGCGGGACTGGCAAACAAGGTGGTGGCCGGCAACTTCTTCACCGTGACCAACCCCGGACCTGCGGCGAACGCTGCGAACTCGAGGAAGGACAACAGCAGCAGCACCGCTCCCACCGGAGGTGTGACGCCGTCTGCGAGGCCCACAAACATTTCTATGGGACAGAAGTCAACAGGCTTCTCCACCACAACGGTCTTGAGCGCGGCAGCAGCCGGCCTTCTGGCTCTCTTCGCCAGCTCGTTCTAAGCGCGCAGGTTGGGCCGGTGGACACGATGTGTTGGGCTGGAGGAATTTTCTGACGCCGGTATCGCCAGATGAGAACGCGCGGCGCGCGTGCTGCATGTTGTTTCTGAGCGTCGTATATCGTCTCAGGTAATTCATAATACAAGCCAAGTTTCATCTGATTGTCGAGTGCGTGCCCCCTGTTTCACAACGGCGATGACACCGAGAGGCACGGACCGCCGAAGCGGGGCCGGCAACGGCGAACGGTAGACGGACATCGTCCGAGTTCGCGCCGAAAATTGTAGCTACCTGACTTGGGGGGTGTAAACTGTCCTTGCATTAGTTGTTGAATTGGTTCTTAGCAGCTACCCATTGACAGCTTCATTGTTTTCATCAGCGTTTTCCCTACCCTGGCCTGCAACTCCATTCTTCCGGGCCTGTGATGATGAATGTGATGAAAGTCTCAGGAGAAACAACGGGCCTTCCGAAGTCGATGATTTTGTATGTGCGGTTATCCTCCCGATGGGAGGTGACAACCATAATCATGCACGTGTCTCATTTGTCAGTTCAATAGGGAGGATTATCGTCTAATGATTTACTTTCTGTCCTCAATGTGCCTGTGCTAATTATGACCCCGTACCTGATATGTCAAATGTGAATACCATGAGTGGATGTTGAGGACAATCATGAAATCGGTATGAGCTTAATCGAGGCTCATTGAATATTCAATGCATCAATACGCCATTCAGTATGTTGCATCAGCTGCAGCAAATTAATACAATCATTATTATGCTTGAGAAGTGTCTGATTCCCAAGAAGCCTAGATAGGCCTTATTACGTGGGGAACTTGACTGGCGGGCGATTTGCATAGTCTAACAACAGAAAATCTGTCCACTTTCCATCTAGGGGCATTGGGTGGAATCCGTGAGTGAGAAGTTGTCGAGCAAGAAATCGGCGTCAGCGGGGTTGGCGGTGTCCGCGCAAGAAATCGTAACTTGAATGATCGGGTTGGCGTTGTAGGCCTGATTTGGAGTGTAAATCTGATCCGACAGTTGGTACTGACCTGCGGGCGTATTGCCCACAATGATGGTATTTCCCACTGAATATGTGCCAGGCATAGTTAGTGTCAACTTGCAGTTGCCGTAACTTCCGGTCTGTGTCAGAATACCCAGGCCGTAGTAAAACTTTAGACGGTAGGGTCTGCCGATTACCAAGCCAGAAGGCCCAAAAAGAAACTGCGCAACAAAGCCAGATTGAACGCCGGCGTATAATGGAGTAAATCTACATCAGGAGGCTAAATGTGAGTATTTTGAAGTGGTGTTGACCCAGAAAGCACTCACGCATATTTATTGCCGTCCTGCGGGTGGTCGTACACACCGACAACGCCGGTCTCAACAGTTGTTCGATAAAAAATCCAGGAGCTTGCACCATTCTCAAAACTAGGATTTTGAAGAATGTTCACTGGGACGCAAGACGAACTGCTCGATGCATTTGACGATGTAGTTCTCGTAGAACCTCTGGACGTAACCGTAGACGTTATGGAGCTTGGTGATGTGCTGCTTGACGATGAAGTGCGCGATGACGATGAAATCGATGATGAGATGCTTGACGGGGTAGCACTTGTAGAACTTGCGAACGTGAATGTAGACGACGAGAGGCTTGACGATGAGCTGCTTGACGATGAGCTGCTTGACGATGAGCTGCTTGACGATGAGCTGCTTGACGATGAGCTGCTTGACGATGAGCTGCTTGAAGATGAGCTGCTCGCTGATGAGGTGCTCGCTGATGAGGTGCTCGCTGATGAGGTTCTTGATGACGAGGTGCTCAATGACGAAGTGCTTGAAGATGGCGTGCGTGATGATGACGTGCTTGAAGAAGATGTGCTTAGAGATGTGATGCTCGACAGGGTGGTGCTCGTCGACGTGCTGAACGATGTGGTGCTCGAAGAGGGGGCGCCTGACGATGTGAATGTTGCGCTGGGCAGTGTGGGCGAGGTGCTTGGTAAAGTCGTGCTGGACAGCGTGCTGCTTTGTGCCGTGGTCCTGGATGTCCTGGATGTTGTTGGTACCAGGCACTTGTCAGAGAAAGCCGCGAGGGTTCAATGCTCGAAAGTGTGGTGTTTGAGAAGTTAAACCTGGAAGAAGTTCTGCTTGAGGCGGCTGTGGGGTCATTCGATGGCGTGGGTATGCTGATGGGTATTGATAATCTTGAAGACGTTGAGAGGACTGAAGAGCCTGGGGTATCAAGAGTCACTGGTCCCGAAATACTTGTGGTGATTGCTACAGAAGCAGTGATGCTAACCGGATTGACTGAGATTCTGGGGGTTGTGGATACGTCTGAGCTGACTGCCGCCGAAGGAGTCGATACAATATTGGAAGGAGCGAGAATGGTGTTACTGCTACTGCTTGTTGTGGGGGTCACCAAAGCCAACAAGAACTCGAATTGAAGGTCGTTCGGAATCGATTGGGCACCCACCAGTGCGACCGCAGCGCAAATGGCGGCCAAAACCCTGTGAGAACCCATTTAAGAGAATTGATCGAGCAGATGCGCCGGCCAAGGAAGTACTTGGCGGTCTTCCGAAGCAACTGTATTTAGTATCCGAAAACTTCGTTCGTGGAATCGTGCGTCGGTTAGGAGCCAATCCCTGATGTTTGGGATGATCGATCCTGCCTGCCGGGATTGGATCATAGATCAGGGCTGAAATGATGCCTGCAGCAAGCGTTCGGTTGTTTACATGCCAAAGGCAGTGGCAGGAATCTGTCACACGCGGGATACCTCTGAGCAGGCGTTTTCTCCCTCAGAGATTTAAGACATGGCGGGGCTCCGATAGGCTGAGCTGGACGGCTCCATTCCTAGCTTTCCCAATCAACATGATAATCAGTGTAAGGAAAGAATGCAATTTTATCTGTCTCTGTTGTACGCTCATATTTTGACTGGCCCGCCCCTGATAAAGCCAAACCAATCTCCACGCCAAGGACGTGTCGTTCGCGCCTCGGCACAGGAATGATGCTTGGCCTCGGCCCGCTCTGGGAGGACTGTTTATCATCTCAGCGCTGGAGCATTAGGTCCGCGGATGTCTGCTGGGGCTTGAAGCTACTTGAAAGTGGAAGCTGAAGTTGAAATAAGCTTATTAGGCTGACCTTCAAGGGTGTCAAGACACAATCACAAGCTGGTGCATAATTGTCCTGAAGTTGGAGGAGGGAGAAAAGCGCCACTCGCGCATTGCCACGCATTTCTCACCCGAAAGTTTCCCTAACAAGATGCACCTAATGACGTTTCGCGAAAACACAAACTCCTTGTATTGCAGAGTCCCGCTTTACTGGCGAGGTTATGTGGACGACGGGCAGACAGCACCGCTTGATGAGAAAAGTGGTAATCATCGCCGACAGCAACGTCTGCCACGGATATGATGTTGCGATATCTCCCCAGAATGCTTAGAGCTTAATCACTTACAAAGATCAAAATACAGAGGAACTTTCTAAGGAAAATTCGACTTCTGCAGTTCCCCTTTTCTCATGCCAAAGCAAAGTTGAACAGACGCAAACAATATAAACACGACAATTTCTTCTACCCACAACCCAATCACGTCTCAAAAGCTCACGCGTTCAACATGGGCGGTGGTGGGGACGTCGATGTGGCGTCGCAACGTTGTCAACGACTGCTAAATCGGATCTGCCTATCAAGCCTGTTGCTGCATGTAGCTGGCGTTGCCAGGCTGTCATGCATACATAATCTAGGCGGGTCGTCCCCCTTCGGTGTGGTCTTACAGCTGTCGAGAATACGACACATCAGAGTGGCCGACGTGGCCGAATACTTCAGATGTTCAGGGCACAGACACTTCATGTGAACGGCGGGAGAAAAGGCAAGTTTGTGGGTCGCCTCAATGGCGAGCGTTCTTGGGGATTGCCGCGTATCACTTGACTAGCATGAACTGAAAGATGGGGCCATCCAGCCTTTGCTTGGCCTGTTCGTAGTCGTAACTTTTCCGGCGGTAAGTCCGTTTTGTTCAAAAGAGGCGACCTGCCTCGAAGTCCGAGATCCATCACATTCTGCTTGAAGATCATTCCCGCGCCTTCCCATCACTCACTCATCCTGTTCTTCCCTTCAACAGAATGGCTGCCGACACTTCCAACACTTCAACGCCAGACCTCGTAGGCTGGACCGCAGGCCCAGATACCCACGGTACTCTTACGCTTGTGTGGAGCTGTCTGCTCACAATCTTTGCTTGCACATGGACTGTGCTACACCTTAATGTTCCTGGCCGATACGAGGGTTCGTTCATAATTTTACCCCGTAAAATAAAGTGGATGGCTATCAACATTCTCCTTCCGGAATTCATATTTGCTAAAGCCGTTTGCGACCTGCGCCTTGCACTCGATGAACTCCGCGGCTTTGACGAATACGTACGACAGAACGAAGAACGGCGGGAGGAACTGCGCTGCAAATGAACCGTGTCTGCCAGAGATATGTGCCACGAGTGGTCCTGGGAGTTCGAATACCCGATGTGGGCGCAGTGGCTATACCGACTACTGGGACTTACGCCTCCGCGGCAAGATCCCAAACAAAAGCCGCTTCCGCGGTGGATATTGAATTTTCGATCCTTCCTCCATGTCCACGTCAAGTCATCTAATAATCAAACCGACATTGAAGCATAGACTGAGCCCGATCTCAACGGCCATGGGCTCTCGCAAGTGGGAACGGAATCATTCAACCGAATTCAACAAGGTGCGCCTTCAGGCGGCAAACTGCGAAGAAAAAGTTAGAAGGGAAGAAAGACATTCAATCGAATGTAAGCCTCTAGCATCCAGCAAAACATAGAGGCCAACTCCTCAGGAACAGCCCACCCAGTACACTGGAGAACCGTCCAGAAGTGGACTGTAGTACATTCTTGATATGTTCAGATGGGTGGAATCCTGTACCCAGAACCCTTCCGAAAATCAAAAGATGCTGAACCTACCTACTCCTGCTGTACAGGTTTCATGTTGACTTGCGACAACGGCTTTATTCCCCCAAGCAAACAACATCCCTTCCATCAACTAACTCTAGGTGATAAAGAAATCAAAGAGAAAAGCAAGGCAGATTGGGTTCTGAAAGGAATTGCCGTTGCCCAGGTCTCATGGCTGATTTTGAGTGTGGTTGTCCGCAGCGTCATACATCTTCCAATTACCCAGCTCGAGATCGCTACGATCTCGTCTGCTTTTATGGCTATAATTAGCTATGCAGCTAACTGGTGGAAGCCAAAAGACATTTCCCACGCGACAATCCTTCAAATCCCAGCTTCGAGTGTGAATTTGTCCTGGCCTGAGGTCTATCCTCGGTCGTTCCTGCTTCGCCTTCTGTCACCGACAAAGTTGCAATACCCGCTCATCTCTAATATGAATAAGCCACAGCGAGTTCCAAACGATTTTGTGTGGATGGATGGTCATAGCCCCCTCATGGTCATTCTCATGGCCATCTCCTCCATTGGCTTTGGCGGATTGCATTGTCTGGCGTGGAATTTCAAGTTCCCCTCTGAAGCTGAGCTCCTTTGCTGGAGGGTTGCGGGGGTTATATTTGCTGTGTTACCTGGGGTGACATTAGGAATCAGCCTTGTGATACATTTTCTGTCTACAACTTATGTCGACCACAAACTCGTATCCCTTTTATTACGCAAATTGGAACCATTGAATGGGCTCCAGTCAGACTTTTGGGAAGGCATTAAGAACGTCACATGGGACGGTCCTGCTTGGTGGTCCCAAGAAGCAAGACTCTTTCTCATAAGATCCCCAGCAGGATCAAGAGACTGGGTTAACGAGCCATCAAAAGAAACAATAGCAGAGCAAGCAAAACCTGAGCCTGATGAGATTCCATATGAGCACTATCGGGGATTTCACAGTGAATTGCAATCGTTCTTAAACTGGTGGGAGACAGCTCGAATGAAGGGCCCTTCTGTGGACGGGTCCCTCTGGAATTTGTTGTTCAGAGATTGTTCTGAGATGCAACATTAATCAGAATCAAAAGGGGTGGTAGACTTTTGGCCAGATTATGAGGACTTCATTAAGAGGAAACACAACATCCCCACCCCAAACATCCCTGACACTAGCTGCATCGGCTTGATACTTCGTGCCTACTGCGAAACAGTGGAGCAGCTACCCGCGGTGGAAAAGGTTCCAAAAGGTATGCGAGAAGGCATCGCTTATCTTACCCATCATCAGCGGCGTCGTCTACATAACCGCACGTTTGATGATTCTGGTCCTTCTGTTTACCTGCCTCAGAGAGACACTGGCAGGTGTCTACCAGGTAACGCCTTGGGTCAACTTTCTGCCGAACTTTTCTTAAGCAAAGCCATCTGTCTTACGCCAAACCTTCGTGGCCGCTACGATTTCAATTTTAGAGATTCTGATCAGACGAGAAACTTTGGCTACCGAGGAACAGCAATCTAGCGGGGGGCTACCAGGTGTTGAAAGGTGGATGAGAGCGGACTAGGGGAAGAAGTATAGGCATGTGGTGATGCGCGGAGTCGGTAAGATTTTCTGTAAGCCCGGTTTTGTAATGCGTGGGAGACATTAAAGGGATGATGATGATAGCTGAGGGGAAAATTTGAAATTTGTTGATAGTTCACCTCCTCGAGGCTTGAGATAGTTGCAGTACCGCGCCCAAAGTCCATTGCTAACTAATTCAACACTGTCACACACAACTACGAATTCTAATCATGTTGATTCTGGGTAGTATTGTTCGTAGTGAAGTGAATCTGCCTGCCCCAGGCAGCAGTCCCACAAATAACCTCACCTTTTCACCTCACCTCACCTTTGTCCTCCGCCCATCCAGGTGCCACCCCATCAACCCTCACGGTCTCACCACAAACACACGTTCCTTCTTTTATAGTCAAGGTAGCCGTCTAGTTTTCTCGTCCTGGCCGGCCGCATCCGTAACTCCAGAGGCCGTCTTTAGCCCAGCGGCAAGTCAAAGTGAGGGTAGAAACCAACCTTCGGGTGAGTTTCATAGGTTCGAATCTCCCTTGGGACTCTGCACCCCAATCGAGATTGTTCCGAACTTTTGCTCTTTTTGTCAACTATTGTCTGCTGAACTGACTTCGTACTTTTTTTCTTTTGAAAAATGTTGGAAGGGGTTTTGTGGGTGTAGGTTGCACCTGCTTGCGATAGTTTGCTACGTTTGAAATTGAAAACTTTTATATCTTGGTCTTCCCTTGAATGGTTTTTTTCCCCCTTCAAGATAGAAAAGAATCTGAAGTGCTTCTGTGGTTTTCAGTGGAGCTTGTTCTGGTTTGCTACGAAGCGGGAAAACTTTGATCTTCATGGAATTAAAAATATCTAAGGAAGCGTTTTCTGTTACATCCAATCGTACATGCGGACGTCAATAAGCCCGAGAAAGAATCGCTTTCCTGCGTCTAGTAATCATCCTCATTCTGCTCGTCGCCCGATTCGCCCTCCTCAGCCATGTTCATAAACATCCCGCTCTCCTCGTCCTCGTCTTCTTCTTCATCCTCCTCATCGTCGGTATCATCAACGCCAATAGTTCCTTCCGTCTCAGGCTCCGACTCAGTCTCGATGGGGTTCTTGCGACGATGGGCCATGAGCTTCTCGGCGAGCGACATCTTTTTGGGTGGCGCATCCTCCTCTGAGCTTTCCTCTTCTTCAGACTCCTCGTCGGATATTGGGTTTTGTTGGCGGTTGCGTTGGAGCTTCTCAGCGAGCGAGAGCGGCTTCTTTGGCCTTGACGGTTCCTCTTCCCCGTCCGACTCATCCTTGGCCTTATCGTCGCCAACCTCTGCGCCGCCCTCATCTTCGTCTTCTTCTTCATCGTCTGATGGTAGTACCCGAGCGCGTCTGCCAGCCGGTCGTGCAAGCTTCTCTGCCTCGTCCTCCTCATCTTCATCCTCGTCGTCGGATACGACCACGCGTCGCCGCCGAGTTGTGCTTTGGGCCGGCTGTTCCTCCTCATCGTCTTCGTCGTCGATCTCGGAATCGATTTTGATGAATTCACGTCGTCGCCTTCTGGCTGGGGGTTGTGAGTCTTGTGCCTCGGTCTCTTCCTCCTCATCATCATCATCATCAAGGACCACCAGAGGCCGACCACCTCGCCCACGGGGACGATCTGCTGCAGCTTCCGGCTCGGGACTTGAGAACTGTGCCGCTGAAGCATCGCCGTCGACAAGCATGCTGCCGCCGTCCTCATCTCTCAGCGGTGAGAATCCTCCAAAGTCAGAAGCGCCACCATCCTCCTCATCTTCGCTTTCCTGGCTGCCGTCGATCTCAAGGTCATCCACGTCCGGGTCCTCATTCACAGACTCCTCGTCGATGGTGGCGTCGTCGATACCGTCGCTCTCGTACTCATTCTGATCCGAGTCGTCTTCTTCCGAGGATTCCCCTACGTCGTCGCCTTCTTCGTCTTCATTGGGGTCGTACTCCCGTGCGTCGCCGTGCTTTGCCAAAAATGCGGGAAACCTGTCCGCGGCGTCCCAACCGAAGCATGTCATTCGCCAGTACTTGATGTCGCAGAGCTGTTCAAACATGACATCCCACTCCCCGACAGTCTCAGCTTCGAGATCAGGGTCTCCTTCCAGAATCGTCTCCCGGAGTTCGTCGCCGAGTTCGTCCAAACCGTCCATGGCCGCAAACTGCTCAGATGCGTGTTTCGCGGCAAATTCCGGGTGCTTGTCGACATCAGGCCAGCAGTACACAAAGTGCAGGTCTTCGCCAATCCGGCACTCTCGCTGTAACTGCTGGATCTCGTAACGGTGGATCTTGTCCGAAGCGCACCATCGCAGCTTCTTTGGGGGGCGTCCCTCGTTGTGCCACTCGAATTTGTAAAAGTTGATCACCTCGGGAAAGGATGCAAGAGTCTGCATTTCCTTTAGTTGGAAGTAGTCGATATCTGCAGCGAGGTGGAGCACGTTTTCTGAAAACCCTGGGATGACGGCGTTGTGAGCCCAATCCTTCCTGTGGCCGTTGATGTGCACAATGTCGCGCTCCTTGTTGAAGTGCACGATCCGGCGGCCCTCGCGGATGGCTAGCGTGTCTGGGAACGCCTTGAGCGCGATCTCGCGACTTTCCTGGTGAAGACCTAGCATCGCGTCCACCGCCCGGATCTGGTTATCCAGGGTCGCGCTTTCCCAGATAACATCTTGCGTCGGCGAGCAAACCATCTGGAAAGAAAGAACGCGCGGTGAACGATCGAGGTCCGGACAGAAGTACTGCCAGATGCGATGGCGCAGCTCGATAGGCAGCTTCTTGAACTGGGTGAAGACGGCCTTGGGTTGTGCCTTGCGGCTGCTTCCTGCCCCTAGAATGTCGTCGTAGTCTGATTCCTCATCGGATGAGTCGTCGCTGGACTCGGAGTCGCTGTCGCCTGATTCGGAAGCCTCGACGTCGAGGAAGCCGGTGCCCTGATCTTCAACCTCAGAGTCGACGGAGTTTTCCGAGTCGGATGCATCGTTCTGCACGAGGCCGACGCCCTCGGTGGCGGATTCGTCTGATGAGTCTGTCATTTTTCGTGGATGCTCTGATGAAAGTTGAAGGCCTTTCGTCGTTTGTTGAAAGGTTTTTAGTTGGGCTGGCTTGTCGTCTGGGTGAGACGCGGTTTGGTCGTTGGCGCCGGGCGCCGAGTGGAAATTTGTCACGCGCTGGCAGTGCCAGAGCACGTGACCCTGATGGCTTTTTTCTCTCCCTTGCTGGCCCCCCACCTGGCGCCGGCTGCACGTCGTCGGTGCACTCACTCACTCACTCAATCTGCCTGGAAGCATTATGAGATTCTTTAATGCATCCTGTTCAACTCATCCAATCTTCATGCTGACGCGAATACAGTTGCATGGATGAGTTCAGTTGATGACTGTTGCTATCTTAGAGTTTATTAGTAAGAATCTTCTCTTTCTAGAATACTTAAAGGGTATGAAAAAAATCAAAAAGTGAAGGAAATAAATGAGAGAAAACTGGGTAAAGACGACCAAATCTAAATTAGAGCATTCAAAATAAGCGCTGTGAAACTCATCTTCAGTGGCTTATCAAAAGTTTTATCATGAGACTCAAGCTGCCGAAGCAGCAGGTCGCTTGTTGGGCGTATTTTCAGTCTTGAGACCTCGTCGTCTTTCTCACTAGGTACCTTGAACGCACCCAGCGTGCAAGTGACCTTATCAAGTTCTGATTGTTCGCTCAAACGTCTGCTAATCATAATGCAAGTTCTATAAAATAGCCTCAGATGAGTGCACCATTCTTTCAATGCTCAAGTCTCGGAATGCTTCCACGTGTCTCTGCGAGATTACAACGCCTCAGCAACAACGCCCAAAGTCTTGGCTGCCTCCGAGAGGCGTTCCTCCTTCCACTCAACGCTCTCCTCTGGCAGCACGAAACTTGAGTATGCCTCACCCGCCGTCTCAATCAAGGTCTCAATGCCAGGGCCGTTCGTAAACACAATAGCCCTTACGAACCGGGTGCCAAAGTCGAGCGTAAAGGCCTGTCCGGCAGAAACCAGGAGAGTCTGTCCCTCGCGGACCTCGGTCCATTCTCCAGACTCCTTCAGCTTGATCTTGAGCACACCCTCCTGGACACAGAAGCAGTGGTCCACTGTCGGGAACGTCAGCCACCTTGAGAGAGGTGACTTTGCGTACAGCTTAGAGGACTCGAGGCTGGTAATGGCGAACTTGCCGCTGCACTGCGATGCATTGATGAAAGGGCGCGACAGAACACCGCCGAGAATGTATCTGGGGCCGGTGTTTGCGCGGAGGAAGTAGGGCTCCAGAGGTCCCGGGAGGACATTTTCGCTCTCCTGCCAGTCTGAGACCTCGGGAGGCGTGTAGTTGCGCTCAAAGTGAACATCAAAGCGGTCCTTTGCGGCCATGACCTTGGGAATCAACAAGCTCTTAAGGTCACGGTTGTCGTTTTCTGGTACGATAATGCCCTTGTATGTCTCTCCGACATAGCGGAAGAAGTCTACCCAGTCACCAGGGGCGACCAAGCCCAAGGTTTCCGTATGAGGGCCCAGGAGCTCAGGGTTGTGAATAACTTTCTATTGATTGTTAAAATTCGACCTCTACACGGAATGGGTTTCGGGCGGGTGTGACTTACAGGGGGAACATAGGCAAAGTCACCAGGACCCATGATCCTGCACTTGTCACCGTTCCATAGCTTCAAGTAGCCCTTGGTAACGAGGAAGACGTCGTGAGCTTCCGCGTGCCAGTGGAAACCGGGCGCATCAGAAAGGACGGCACCGCTGGAGAAGACGGCGATGCCACCGTTTGTCTGTTTTGAAGATGCAAGAATTCTGAAAACGCCCTTGCTGCCGGGGATCGTGACGCGCTCGCCCTCGAGCTGGTCAATGATGTACGTCGTCCTGGCGTCAGGGGGAGTCGAGTGGACCGGAATGCTCATGTTGGGCAGTAATGTCCAATAATCAGGGAAAGAAATGCCTGTTTGCGGATGCGGTATGTGTGGGGTGCAAGGGGGCTGCAAGCTGATTGCACGTGTGAACGAGTTGATGAGGGGATGAGGGGATGAGGGGTCAATTGTTGTCGATGAGTGCTTTTGGGGCGCTTGTCGAGCCTCTTTTTAGAGCTGCGTTTCCCCGCGTTCGCAACGGTCCTGGAGCCGAAATAGTGAGGGGACGCCCACCGGGACCACATTGCCTTATTGCCCTCTAACGTCGGGATATCAGAGCGGCGTCTGCGGATGCTCGGAATTCCCGACAATTTCCGGAACACCCGCGGAACATCCGCCGTCTCGAGGTCGAGTTGCCACAACTCCACACCCCGGAATGCCGGCTCGGAGGGAATTCTCACGAAGGTCCACAGGCGACGATTTCTTGTTCAGCTATCTAGGTTGTCCCCGCCGCACTATTACCCCGGACTTTAAGACTGGAATTGTATCCGAGATTCCTCTTTGCAGAAAGATTCCCGTATGAAAGCCAAGCACGACAGCAGCCATGACGACCCAGCCCCCCTTCCGCGCAGTTTACAAGACCATAGGTCAGCAAGAGATCGATGTGGATGTCTACCTGCCCCCGCCGGCGGAGGCCAAGGCATCGCATCCGGTTGGTATGTTCTGACCCATGACTGCCTTTTACAGCACCACAGGAGTTTCTTCGGACTAATGTGGGCCTTGCCAATAGTCATCAACATCCATGGAGGAGCCTTCATGCTAGGCTCCTCAAAGATGGTCAACAGAGACCAAGTAGATGACTGTCTCAGCAGAGGATGGATCGTCTTGGCTCCTAATCACCGGCTCTGTCCCCAAGTCTCCTTGCTCGATGGACCCATGAGGGACTGCCGTGACCTTCTTGCTTGGGTGTATGATGGCAGTCTGCAAAAGGCCGTTGATACCCAAGCTGAGGGGTCATATGCTATTGACACCGATCACGTATTTGCGTTTGGAACTTCATCCGGCGGCACACTTTCGCTTAGCTTGGTAAGTTCATGCAGCTCAGAACTAGACTTCAGAGGGGGCAATTCTCCAGATTAGCGAGGTGACACATGGCGCTGACGAGATGAACCAACTCAGGGGTTTGGGGTTCCCCGTCCTGTCGCTGGAATTTACGACATGTATGGCCCAAGCAACTTTACAGATCCGTTCTGGACAAAGAGGCTCGAACATGTCGCTGCTAGACTTCCCTCAGGACTGACTGAGGAGTTCCTAAACAAAGTGTTTGATGAGGACCCGGTGCCTATCCTGGGTGGCGTTTCCCTCGAAGGACAGGCCCCGGGTCCTCCGAACTTTGACGACCCGCGACAGGCGTTTGCGATGACGCAAATCGCCAATGGCAACGTCATGAACACGATAGTCCCATCCCATAATTGGGACGAGGTTGACCCCATAAGAAACATCAGCGCGTCCTTCCCGCCGACATTCATAGTCCACGGGCAAGCGGATACAATGGTCTCCATTGATCTAAGCAGGGAGCTGTTTAAGACTTTGCAAGAAAAGGGGGTCAAATCTGTTTTGAGGGAAATTCCGGGCGAGGAACATACCTTTGCGGCGAAGATGAAGGTCGGATCTCAGACTTGGAACCTCCAGCGCGAAGGGTTCGATTTCCTTGAGAGCTTGATCAAATGACCCAAATGCATCCAATTCATGAGCTAGTTTGATACAGAATAAGTTAGCTGCATCATGCGTTCTTCGTGCCAACAACCCGGTTCGGAGATCCGGAGAGTGAGACACTCAATTTCTCTTGGGGGTTGTCAGTCAGCCTCTACCCTACCATCGTGATCGCATGGGCTAGTATACAGACCGTCTTGTGTCGTGATTGGCTCCTGCCATCCGAAGTGCTATTGAAAGTCAATTGGCATTGACAGCTTAGGCTTGCGAATACAAAGCAACTCCTGCCCGGATGTCCCGTGCTGCATGTTCTCGGTGCAATGCGTAGCGGGTGGCTGAGGACCCAGCATTTTGACACGACAAGCCCATTTTTTCGGCCTGGTGGAAGTGTGCGATCACCTGCGCAGTTACGTGTCAAGCGTGACAGAACCAAGCTTTGGCCCAATTTGAAGTGCCGATGGGCCAAAGTGGCTAGTAGCATCCGGGGACCCCGCCACCCTAAGCGTTGGAGAAGAGTCTGGGGTGCAGTCGGGACTTCCGGCCGCGAGCCCGGATAGATCCCGGCCAGCGTCGCAGGAACCTGCTTGTCGAGTCGGTGAACTTTGATATAATCCTCCGTGGTCAATCAGCCCATCAACACCTTGCCATCGACTGACAATCTAGATCTGCCAACAACCATATCGGAAGGTCAAGCCGCCGACGCTCCGTCTGAACCACAGATCTTCACAGCAATCCTTGACAGAGACCCTGATACCCTTTGTGCATTGCGCAGGAACGTAAAGCACAACCGAACCAACACCGGGTCGGCGTTACTACTCACCCGACGACAACGCGGTCGAAGCCGCCTACTAGGCGAACGACTCTGAATGATGGACTCTCCTCGCGACGAGGTTCACGACGTCAAGGTGGATGTCACGCACAATGAAGAGGCCCTTCGGGAGGCCGACCGCCAGATGAGTCCGATGGAATGTTTGCGTCGGAATCCAAAGATCGCTCTTTGGACTCTGTACGCCAACGGTAAGTAGTTCGTCCGATCACGGTTGACACTCAACTCTAACATTGGCAACTCAGTTGGATCTTGTCTGGTTGGTTTCGAGAACCTCGCATTGTCAGTATGCTTGGCCATGCCGGCATTCCAGTAAGTCAACAATTTGAATCCCGCTTCGAGAGCTTCATTGAGCCTTTCTAACAACGACGTGTTTCCAGAATGACCTTTGCGTCTGAGGTCAATGGAGCTCTGATCATTCCGGCGTACTGGCAGTCAGCATGGAACGCCATGTACAACACGATGATGTTCTTTGGATCATTCACTGCTGGGTACGTTCAAGATTGGTTCGGTCGCCGAGCGGTCATGGCGATGGCGATTGTCGTTTCCGCATGCGGTATTGCGATCAGCTACGTCTCAGAAACTCCCTCTCAGTTCTTGGGAGGCAAGATTGTCACTGGATTTTCTGTCGGTCTTTTCACCGCGACCACCCAGACGTATGTTTCTGAGATTGCCCCTCTGCCCATCAGAGGCATTGCGCTCTCGGTCAACACCATCATGCTGGTAAGTGTCTTTTACAAGTAGACGCCAGTTGACAGCCACGCTAACTAATCACGAACAGAATTTGGGCTTCCTTATCGCCATCTCATCCAGCTTCTCCCGAACCGCGATCATGGACAAGTCAGCTTTCCGTGTTGTCTTCGCCGCGGCCTGGGCTTTCCCCGGAATCCTCGCCCTGGGCTTGCCATTTATGCCCGAGTCACCGACGTGGCTGGTGCTCAAGAACAAGCACGACAAGGCTCGCCGGTCTCTGGAGCGACTCTCTGGTGCCACAGAAGATATCGACACCCGTTTGAACCAGATCATCGAGAACGTCGAAGCCGAACGCCGTCTTGCCGCCGAGAAGGCCTCCTTTGTGGACTGTTTCAAGGGAACCAACTGGCGCAGAACTCGCATTATCCTCATCTGTTTCTACATCCCTCAAGTCACTGGTGCCGTTCTCTCGTCCAACGCCCCTTACTTCCTTAACCAGACCGGTCTTGACAGCCACACCGTGCTCATGCTGGTGCAAGTCGGCATTGCTGTTGGTCTCGTTTCTGCCATCCTCAACGCCTTCTCGATGATGAGGTTCCGCCACCGCCCGCTGATGTTCTTTGGTATCACCGTGTGCGTCTGCTTGTACCTCACCATGGGCGTCGCGGCGGCCTTCCCGAAGACGAACGCGTCGCTCCTGACCATCGGTGTGGCCCTGATCTTCACATCTATCTCCTACGGACCCGCGGTCGGTGCATCCATGGCTGTTGCAGGCGAGGTCTCCGCCTCGAAGCTCCGTGCCAAGTCCCTTGGCATTGGCGTGGCCTTCTCCTCCTTCGTCAGCACCATCTGGACCATCATTCTGCCGTACCTGTTCAACTCCGATCAGCTCAACATGGGCGGACACATTGGGTGGATCTTCTTCATTATGGGCGTTATCATGTTGGTGGTTCTCTACTTTGATGTTCCAGGAACCAAGGGCCGGACGTTTGAGGAGCTGGACCAGATGTTCGACATGCGCATCTCGGCGCGCAAGTTTGAGAGTTACCAGTTCAACGAGGGGCCGGTGGATACCAAGTGATGCGGGTAGAAACAGGGGGTCCTGTTTTGAGTTGTTTTTGTTCATTTTAGCTACGAAAGTTACGAAACTGCGTTGGGTAGTGCTGGAAACTCTTTTTGCGGGTCTCGCTGCAAGTTCCATCAGTTTTTCTCCATTGTGATTGCTCGTGCATATGACTTGGATCGTAAAGATCGTCCGCTTTGTAACATTGGGGACTTTTGATTTCGGCCCTACTCGCGGGCTGCAACGTCGGCGGCAAAGCCGACGTAAACAAACCGGAATTGCCGGCTGCGAGTGGAGTCGGCCATGACTCTCCTTAGTCTCTATTGGAGGTTTAGTAAGCGGAACAAGGGGTTTTGCCAGAGCTGGCCAGGAGCTCAAGGTCGCATTTGTTTCTGGCATTGAATCTCAGAGTGAAGATCGATACTACTAACATGGATTTCATCTGATATGGAAAGAGAAGAGGACACGAAAATCTTGAGTTGTCATATTGCAGCGAGTTATGGTTGCTGCCCCTGAACGCGTTGGATGAACACCCCTTTCCGCGCACGATTCAGCTCAACATTATTCGCGCATGACCGGCCCCTTCGTGACTGAAGCAGGCTGAGCAAACAACTCAACAGGACGGCTCGGCCAGATCCCCCATGCCATCCACTTCAAAGCCCGTCAAGCCTGCCCCCGGCCTGAGGAGGAGCTGACCAAGCTTACCAATAAACACACATGCAATTCTGTTGAAGAAGGGTTCCGCGATCGCAACCTTACCCCACAACACGCCGTCCCCGCATCATCTTGCCGTCTTATGCCGCTTGTCTTGTGCGGGGAAGTGGAGAATTGATCGTTCCCACGTTCCTGCGGCAGAGCTGCGTTTCGGATGCGCGGCGGGCGTCAACAGCTTCTGCACTTTCTGCATACAACCACAAATCTCTGTAGCACCCCCCGTCTTCCCACATTCGCGAATCGAAGAGTGGCCCAGATTATCAAGCGAAAGACGGGTGTTCCGATACTGAAGTCATTCACGTACGACTCGCAGTCCCACGGGCGGGCAGTTCTCGCTGTTTTCAGTCGCTACAGAGGATGGATTCTGCAGAGGCCCAGCGCACGACGCAGAACTCTGGCATCAAGGTCCGCCGACCCCGGGCCGCTCGAGCGTGCGATCTCTGCAGGGCGAAGAAGAACAAGTGCGATGAGCTGTATCCTTGCACCTATTGCAAGAGTGAGTTTTCCCCGTGAATTTAATCCCGCAATTGAGCTTGTTGTGGCGACTAACGTGAAAATTCAGACCGCGGCGCAACATGTGTCTACAAAGGCCAAGACATGTCGAGGAGGCATTACACACCGGAGTACGTATCTCATCTAGAGTCTCTCTAGTCTAGCGGAAGCTTTGCTGATCCTCGACAGATATGTGAGACAACTTGAAGAACAGGTCAAGAGCCTCTCGGCTCTCGCAGAGTCTCAGAGCCAGAAGGCTCAATCGACAGACGACAACGCCTCGGTATCCGCAACTATTCCCGAAATAGCCGAGGGTTTCTCACCGGCAGACTGCAGCCTCCAACGGCGCCCATCACGAAGCACGACTGTCGGCTCACCGTCAAATGCACGCTCCAGGAATGCTGCTGGCCAAGAGGTTTCCGGCGTCAACCGACACACTCGGAACGTGGAGTTCTACGGAAGCTCGTCGTCAGTTGCTCTTCTGTCACATGTGCAGAGAACCGGTGAAGAGCCTGTGATATCGAACGACTTGGACTCAGATGCGGGAACTTTGCTATCAAATCTTCACAATCCCGCCTTTTCATCACCGGCAGCCGATCAGCCCCAGGGAGGACCAGCTCACACTGGTGAGGAGAGGTCGTCTGCGAGGCCGGTAACTCACTACCCACAATGCCGGCATTTCCTGCAAAGTTTCTTTTCTAGTATACACTATGTGCATCCTATCCTCGACAAGAAAATCTTCTTCGACCGCTGCGAGATGATTTGGTCGAACCAAGAAGCTGCGCGGACGCCATCGAGTTTCATAGCTTTGTATTACAGCATTCTGTCTTTGGGCGCCCTTATTGGAGTGCGAGAGGATGAGCCCATTGATGGGATCGAGAACCTGCAATGGAGCAGGAGGTTCTTTGACGAGGCGAAGAGGCGGTGTGATCAACTGGGAATGGTCACTGATCTGGAAATGGTCCAATGCTACTTCTTTTTGGTGAGTTGATTCGGACGCAGGCTGGTTCTAGGAAGATAATGCTGACAATTGTGAAGGCGAAAGTTTGTCAAAATGAGTTGAACGCGCATTGTGAGTAATTGTACATGTGGACGAGTCTGCGTTGATCTGAGCTGATGAGTTTCGATCAGGGTCGTACATGTACGTTGGACTCGCCGTCAGAACAGCACTGGCAATGGGTATCAACCGCGAACCTGGCCCAGGATGCAAGAAAGATCCAGCAGAGCTAAGAGCTGAAACGAGAACGTGGTGGTAAGGACAGCCGATGCTCTCCAAACAGTTTGAATGCTGACAAAATTCAGGGGTTTATACTCATTAGAAACGTAAGACTCCAGATTACTCAACCCTCCCTCAGACTACTAACTTGAAGAAAGCGAAATGTCTTTCTCGATGGGCAGACCTGACACATTAGGAGCTGACCTCTACCACAACCGACAATTTCCAATTATTGGTGAAACAGAAAACGAGTACTCATCTAGCTCAGACCTCGTGGATCCTCCGTCTTGCGCCATCATCAAATCGATGGTGGACTACTCAAAAGTCATCAGAAGCATCTGCTTGGGAATCTACTTGCCAGAGACGACGGTTCCGAGAACGGTTACCCTGGCGCACCAGATCGATCAAGACTTGCAAAAGTGGGTTGAGAGCCTTCCGGAGCCGATTCGGCCGACAGGGACGGTTCAGCCGCGTTCACTGAAGAGCGCCAAGGAGGCTCAATGGATGAAGAGGCAACGGCTCGTCTTGACTATGCGTAAGCTGTCCGCCGTGTATCCTCAGACACAACGACCCGCTAATTGGTGTGCCAGGCTATCTCAACTTGAAGATTCTCCTCTTTGGCTCGATACTTCTCACGTCGTCTTCTGCGGAGCGTGCATCAATCCCGGGATCACACGAGGGCATTCAGACGTGTCTTGAATCTGCCAAGCAAACGATTGAAATCATCTACCAGACTTATCAACATCATGATTTCTTCCGCACATGGTACGAGTTCACTGATTACGAACTTCGCTCGGACACCTGACTGACATCAATCATAGGTTCTACAACACAACATACACGGTGTTTGCGGCTTCGATGATTTTGGTGTATGTCACTCAAGAGGCTGTAGAGTCAGAACTGCAACCCCTTCTTAAACTCGTCGGCATGGCCATAGAAATTCTCGAGACCATGGACGAGTGCGTAGTGGCCTTGAGATCGGCCAAGCTTCTGCATAAAGCTATTGAGAAGGCCGAGAAGAAGTTCTCGGCATCAACACCGTCCGCGGCTATGATACCAGCCATGCCACCCGCGGATGCAATGTTGCAACTGAACCATTATTGGGGCCCCTTGAACATCCTCGACAATGAGATGGACTTTGGGTTTGCGATGCAGTTTGCGGATTTCGAGGGAACGAATTCGCTGTTCATGGCGTTGGATGATCAAAGAACCATGTAAAAGAATCAAGGAATATGACTTAATCATGAACCTGATTGCGGGATCCAGTTCATGTTCTCAATTTCCTTCCCAGTCGTCGTAACCCTGTGCCCAATGAAGGGAAAGATGTACGACGGTCGCCGTCTCAGACTCTGATGTTTGTCAACAAACAATGCCGACACAAGTGCAATAACTGCCGTGAGGCGTAGGAACGCGGACACGTCTTCGTCTTTAAGTAGTAACTGGCCCGCTCGGAGATTCCTACGATGCTGGACATCCGAATCATGCCCCAAAAACAGCAGCAACCGGCGGAAAAGCCGAAGCGGGGGCGGGATGTGGGGGCCTTTGCTGATGAGATCTCATGCGGGGAAGTTCCGGGGTCGGAATGTCGGAGGCATCGGGGGGCTGTGGCCCCGACTGGTGCATCGTCACATGGGGTAGCTAGCTGGAAGCTCCGATTTCACGATGTTTTGGTGGCGGGACAAAACATTGCAATTTGCAAACTTCATCTTGTTAAAGATCCAAGTGTCGTCCGTCTTGAGAAGTCCAGCCGTCACGAACAGAAACATAACCACAACTACAATCATAACGTTTACACGCCTGCATTGAACCCCTCCAACTTCAATTCTCCAAATTTTCCACATTTTCTCCAAAATCACGATGGGGTCGCAAGTTGACGAGAGGGACTTCACAGCCCTCCTCTCCGAACTGACGTTGGAAGAGAAGGTCGCGCTTCTCTCTGGACGTGACTTCTCCACAGCAGCAGGTGTTGCGCGCCTCAACATCCCTCCCATCAGAGTGAGCATAATCTCATGACGTCTCAAAACGTGTCAAGAGACGGCAACTGACCATTTCACTTCCAGGTCGCAGACTCCATTGCTGGAGTTCGCCCGTCAGGAATCACAGCCGACCTTACGACCGCATGCTTCCCCAACACGGCCTGCCTGGGCTCAACATGGGATGCCGAGCTTCTGGGCCGCATGGGTGAGGAGATCGCCAACCAGGCCCGTCTCAAGAGCGCGCAAATGGTCCTGAGCCCGACAATCAACATCCACCGCGATCCTCGCGCCGGACGCAATTTCGAATGCTTCAGCGAAGACCCCCTGCTTTCTGGCCAGCTTGCTGGCGCGATCACTAACGGCATTCAGAAGCATGGATTCGGATGTTGCCCAAAGCATTTCGTGTGTAACGATTCAGAGACGCTGAGGCACTTTTACGACGTGCAGGCGTCTATCGATAGCCGTGGGCTGAGGGAGGTCTATCTCGCGGCGTGGCAACATTTGCTGAGAACGTCGAATCCGGCTGGCATCATGACTGCGTATGTTTTCTCTTCTCCTCTCTACGAAAATCTAAACAACGCTAACAGCAAGTGCGTGACAGGTACAACAAGGTCGACGGCACATTTTGCAGCGAACACGAGCCATTAATCGAGCGGGTCCTGCGCAAAGAATGGGGTTTCGACGGAATGGTCATGAGCGACTGGTTCGCCGTGCACGACGTGGTTGCGCCGGTCAAGGCTGGTCTGGACCTTGAGATGCCTTTCCCGGTGTTTAGAGGCGGGCGGCTGGTCGAGGCCGTCAAGTCTGGCAAGGTGTCTGAAGCAGAGATCGACGCCAGAGCTCTCAAGATGCTGGAGCTTCGAAACCGCACGAGAACAGTTCACGGTGAACGACCGGAGAGGTCTGAGATAACCGACGAGACCAACCAAATCGCGCGGGAGCTTGCGGCAAGCGGTATCGTTCTTCTGAAGAATAGCGCCGAAGCTCTTCCCTTGGATTCATCAAAGACGAACAAGGTCGCCTTGATTGGAGAGTATGCTGGTGCGCCTGTTGTCACTGGCGGAGGCAGTGCTTCGTGCACGCCGCAATACCGACACTCTCCTCTCGAGCTGCTGAAGAAGGCCTTCTCCGACGAGAAGGTGCAGTATGCCGCTGGTGTGCGAACGAGGCGCGTTATTCCATTTGCGCCTGCATCAAAGCTTACCGCGCAAGACGGGCGTCACGGCATCGATGTCAAGTACTTCAACGATGACACTCCAGAGCCAATCTTGACGGAGTTCCAGGAGAAGGCAGATGTCTGGATGTTAGGCGAGTTCAAGGCTGGTCTCAAGGTTCCGGGATCCCGCTTCGAGATCACCACCAAGTTGACTCCGGAGAGCACCGGAGAGCACACGCTTGCGGTCCGAACTACCGGAGAGTTCTCCCTAACCGTGGATGGCAAGGAGGTTCTTTCCGGGCCGCAGAACAACATCGCCACGGAGCAGTTCATCTTCAACCACATCAAGCTCGAGACACGCTTGCAACTTGCCATGAACGCGGGGCAAGCCTACGACATCAAGCTCAGTATGAAGTCGCGGGACGCGCTAGTGAGAGGCGAGCCCACCCCCTACGCCGCATCCCTTTGCTTTGAGGAGTACCGCTCCGACGAGGCTGGCATCGCCGAGGCAGTCGAGCTCGCGAAGGCATCAGACGTCAGCATCGTCTACGCCGGCCGCAACGAGCAGTACGAGTCCGAGGGCTACGACTTGGAGGACATCCGCATGCCGGAGAACCAGGCAGCGCTGATCAAGGCCGTGGCCGCCGCGTCCAAGAAGACCGTCCTCGTCCTGCACTGCGGCAACCCCATCGACGTCAGCGCCGTGGTCGACGACGTCGACGCCATCCTGCTCGCACATTTCCCCGGACAGGAGGGCGCGCAGGCGACGGCGGACATCTTGACAGGCAAGACGAACCCCAGCGGACGCCTCGCGACCACGTGGTTCAAGACGTTGGAGGACGTGCCCAGCTTCGGCGACTTCCCGGCTACCAAGACCGAGGACGGCAGCATTGCGCTGAAGTACGCGGAGGGCCCGGGTGTGGGTTACCGGCACGCTAACGCGGCAACACGGGCGCGGTGGGCTTTCGGCTACGGCTTGTCGTACACGTCGTTCGCGTACTCGGACCTGGACGCGACCGTCTCGGAGGAGTCGGGTGTAGCCAAGTTGAAGGCGACTGTCAAGGTCACCAACACTGGCTCCCGCGCAGGCAAGGAGGTGGTCCAGCTGTTCGTTAGTCCAGCAAAGGAGACCTCCGTCTGGAGACCCGAGCGCGAGTTGAAGGCTTTCACGAAGGTGACTCTGCAACCGGGAGAGTCGAAGGTGACGACGTTGGAGGTTGATTTGAAAATCGCCTGCAGCTACTGGGACGAGGCGCAGAAGGCTTGGAGATTGGAAAAGGGTGTCTATGGAGTGCTTGTTGGAGATCGCCGAACCGAGATCTCGGTTGCGGCGGAATCGGTCTGGAACGGGTTGTAAAAGGGACAATGGATAGAAAATTCGCCTCCTATTCTAGACTTCGTTCGGGCTGGGTGGCATACTTGGCGACTGGAATCATCATGCTTTTCAATTATTACCTATCAAGTTAGTAGAAATTACATGAGTTGACGACACTTTACTGCTCGTCTTCTTCGCTCTTGTCACCGTTCTGGGGCGGGAGTTTCTCCATTGCCGTGTTAGTAGCTGACTAGAACCGATCCGAGACATTGAACGCTAGGTGGCTCAAGCCACAATATTTCAGTGTCTAGACCTCTACATTCAAGACATTACCCCGGGGATGAAGAGGCTAATTCAACAATCTCCCTGGCGTAAGGATCAAAGTGCCATCAAAGTGACATATCCTGGCGGACTTTGTGGATAAGACTGCGTCTATCACGAATGGAAATTTGTGGTATTTCAGCTTAGGCCTCGTTTGCAGCCTCACCCTGCGCATCCTCTTCAGATATTGGGTCATCGTCCGGTGATCAGAACACTTCCGTCCTCTTTTCCGTGTAGGTGGGTGAGGTGCGGGACGAATGACCTCCAAGTGCTAGGGGTGCGGATGGACCTTCTCTTTCAACCTTGTAAGACAAGCTCTCTCTGATTCGGTCCGCATTCGGGGAACACCTCTCTCGGGGAAGACACTTCAACTTTGATAGATCAGGCGGTGGGGTTGGAGCATCTGGCCCGCGCTCGTTGACATCACTTCAACGAAATCAACTTTTCTCTTGTGTCAAGGCCGCAGTCAAAATCACGGGTTCCTCCCTCAGACAATGTCTTCACGCGATGGGCCTAGTCTCAAAGCATACACGCCACCAAAGCAAGCCACCGGCTCGTCAAAACATAAGCGCTGATCCCAGTCCCCAGCTTAGTTTCCATGTCTGAGACCTCTCCCATTTTCGGCTGACAAGCCCGAAATGCATGCCAGCCACGCTTCTCTAGCTCGTGCGCGCGCCCTCACCCCCTCACGGATCCCACCTGGTTGGGTGGGAAGACAGAGAGCTGGGGCCAATGTTTTGAGGTTGTGAAGCTTAAGCAATACGGGAGTCAAAACTTATGCAGCCAATCGCCCAATGACACTGTTGTTTTATCGAACAAGGCAGGTCACTCCGGATGATCTGCACGCCCGTTCGAATACTCGAGGAGCATGGGCCACGCTGCCCAGGTGGACGTATTGTCCATGCCTCCAGGCCCGTGATATCCTTGCGATGTGAGGTTTTACAGCGAAGCTTAACAGCTTCGTCTGCGTGGTCGTGACTCCTGTTTCCCGCCCATCCCTGGCGACGGACAGGGAACAATCCCTTCGGCTTTATCCTCACGAAACGGAGTTTAGTTCCCTTCCCACACCACTGCAGCCTCTCCAGAGGCTCTTCAGCTCGTCAGCTTGGTTTCGTGTTACCGGCCAACAGCGAATCCTCTTGGCCTCTTTGGGCCTTGGGACGGGGCGTCGACAGGGTGTCTTGGCCAAGATGGTGTAGCGCCTCCGCGCCTCCGCGCCTTGCATTCCTCTTAGCACCTTAGGGCTGGATGATGCCGGGGTACCGCTTTGACTCTAACGACACTCTAAATCACTCGCTAGCTTGTCCTTCATGCTTGGGTCTGATATTTTGCCCAGGTCAGTCCGCAGCATCTTCAACCCTCTTCTTCTCCTCCCATCCAACGGCGACCCGCACTCCGACGCTGGCTCCCGCACAAGAGCCACGGCCAGACATCAACACCGCCCCACCGACGACTGTCCACAGACGATGTGAACGGGAACAGGCGACGTCGTGAGCGAAAATTCTAGTCTGTGACGGCTTGATACTCGATGATTACAAGGCATTTTGGCGACGGCCAAGGCTCGGTCGCGAAACGATATGGACATGGAGTCTTTCAACGTCGACGTCATTGAGGATGGCGGCCCGCCCGGTTTGGCGCCCCAGGGGCAGTCTGTCATATCATGTGCAGTGGCATCGGCGGTCCTTTCGGGGATCATTGTCGGATTGAGATTCTATGCGCGTCTATCGCCGGCGCGACTTTTGGGGTGGGAGGATGCGTGGATTTTGATCGCATGGGTACGCTGAAATCATCATCAAAGACATCGTCACATCAGGAGCCCATGGCAGCTCACTCAAGCTCTGAGGCATGCGGTGTTCACTGAGGGGGAATTGCGAGACTGACTGCGATATGGAACAGATTTGGTCCGCCTGCCAATCCGCCGGGATGGCAATTCGTAAGAAACTTGAGCATCCTCTTCCTCTGTTGTTGCTGATTATCTGATAGAAGCAATCACTGGAATGGGCGAGCGATACGAGACACTGAGTGTGCACCAACAGCAGACTTTCTTCAAGGTAAGGAGAATTTAGTAGTCCAGTCCCATGAGTCGTGAAGTCGAGTCAAGCTGACAGTCATGAGTAGTGGTCATACATTACTATTATCTTCTACAACCTCGGACTGGCTTTTGTCAAGGTCTCTATACTGCTGCTGTACCTGCGGGTACTACGAGACCTAAACTATCGCAAAGCGTGCTATATTGCACTATCTCTCGTCGCAGTAGTCTCCACATGGACGGTCTTCTCATCGGTTCTGTTTTGTTTACCCTTTGAGAAGAATTGGAAACCAAAGTCTGTTCAGTTCTGTTCACCTGAAGTGCGGTTGTTCTAGTGCTGACCAGGACCACAGTGCACCTGGGAAATGTCTTGACAGGGGGGCTACCTGGTTCGCCAACGCCGCCATCAACATTTTTACCGATTTTGTGATCCTCATCCTCCCTTTGCCGATTCTTCCAAAGATAAAACAGCCCCGCCAGCAAAAGATCAGTTTATATCTGATCTTTGCACTCGGGTTCTTGTAAGTGCCCAGTAACGCTGTCATAAGTACCGAGCGTGTGATCTGACTTGCAATGTTTAGTGTTTGTGTCGTGTCAATATTGCGCATCCCGTCACTGGCATCGGCTTTCAGGTCGACCGATCCGACATTTGACAGTCCGGGCATAGCCGAATGGTCCATCATTGAGTTGAACACGGCCATCGTCTGCGCTTGCCTAATCACATTAAAACCCTTGGCAAGACGCTTCTTCCCTCGACTTCTGGGATCGACAAATCACGATGTTGGGAAGGAACGTGGGCCGGGCTCGGGGCCGGGAGACGGTGTCCCTGCTACAGTCGGGTCGAAGGAATCGGGGCACAAAGCGAACCATGCAAGGCACGTCTCGGATGGGAGTGAAATACAGTTGAACCACGACACTTTTGGAGCGAGATCTACAAACCACACCCATGGCTCGCGCCATAGCATTGTAGAGTCGTCGGATTTGGAGTTGGGGCTGAAGTCGATACCTTTGGACGACGATCCAATGCCGATGAAATAATACCAGATTTGATACCAGCTAGCGTAACGAGGAAGTCAGTTTCAATGTTTCATTTCAATCTCACGGAATTTCCATTCAGTCCATGAAACCACTGCTGCAAAAGCTTGTTGTCTATGAGGCCGAATGGACGTCGGTGCAGACTTTCCGCTTTGGGTAATCAAACATCGAACGAGGCGATTTTCGCCTGCAATATCAACGGTCACCAAAGTACGAGCTTGTAGTCACATTATGACGTCTTATTAGCCTTAAGCAGATTGACCGAGGAGCTATCCGTCCCCCAGCCCCTGTCACGATCCCTGGGCCCCGATGCCGAAGAGTTCGTATTGCTCCTATCGCCCACGCTAGCCCCGTGTTTGCCATTAAACGGCCCTTGTTCCCCCATATTACTTCCCTTCAAACAGCCTCTCAAGGCGCAAGTTCGTCCGGCAATGCAACGCTAGTGGATCTTCCCGTGTTAAAAACAACGAGCCATCACAAATTGCATGATGCGCGCTGGACCTCATTGGGCAGGTGTCAAAAGCATCATGTCGTGCTTCTTGGCGACGAGATGGCATACTTCAACGGCGACTTTCGCGCTCTCGCGATGGCGGGGAGTTTGGCTCGCCATCTGCCTTGCACACGCTCACATTCGTTTTCGTTAACTACGCATCGACAATCATGCGCGCGGAAGCAGCTCTCCTCGCGGCGCTGCTCAGCACAGCTCAGGCGCTGCATCAATTCGCGCCTCGCTCACTCAACGAGAGCGCTGCTAGCGATGCGACGCCCAAGAGGTACATCGTCGAGCTGAAGTCACGCGCACACGGATCGCGCGTGGCTTCCAAGGCTTCCTCTGGGCTGCCCGGGCTTCGAGTCGTGAAGCAGTTTGACTCAGACATCTTCCCCGGAATCGCCGTCGAATGTGACCACGGCTGCACGGCCGAGTCTATCCAGAGCTTGCTTGACGGGTCCGATGATGAGTCCGTTGTCGCTTCCGTCTACAAGTCTCAGATGTTGCAGCTGCTCCCGACCGTGGAAGGCGAGTCATTCAGCGACGATGCGGCTGCGGTGAAATACTCGGTTCATGGCCTCACTGGCGTTCAGAACCTACACGAGGATGGAATCCTGGGCGAAGGCGCCGTTGTGGCAATCGTTGACAGCGGTGTCCAGTACACCCACCCGGCTGTGAGTAGTAAACTTGCCGTTGTTCCCGACATGATTTGAGCTGATTTATAATCTTTCCGCCAGCTCGGAGGAGGCATCGGCGATAACTATACGGTGATCGGTGGTTATGATCTTGTCGGTGATGGTACGTGATTAACCCCCGGAGCCGGTGGGTTTGCGTGAAAGACGCTGATTTAGAGTTGGCAGCGTGGCCTGACGCGCCCGCACAGCCCGACAACGATCCCATGGATAGATACGGACACGGCACGCACGTGGCCGGCATCATCGCGGGAAAGAGTGACCAGTTGAGTCTTCGCCTAGAGTTATGCTAAAATTTAAACTAACTTGCCAAGATTTGTCGGGGTTGCGCCCAAGTCCAAGCTTCTCTCGTTCAAAGTCTTTGGCAGCAGCGGCTACTCGAATGAGGAGACTGTCATTGAAGGCTTCTTGAAGGCTTTCGACTCAGGGGTAAGTTGAAGACTACAATTACGCGTTGACTTGTGACTAAGAGTCATTCTAGGCCGATATCATCAGTGCCAGCGTTGGCGAAGGTAGCGGCTTCACCAACAATGCCCTCGCTGTGGTGGCATCCAGGATTGTCGATAATGGCGTCGTCGTCGTTTTCGCTGCCGGCAACTCAGGACAGGATGGTCCCTTCTCTATGGCCAACGGCGCGTCAGGAAAGCATGTCTTAACTGTTGCCTCAAGCGATCCTGGTGTTTTCCCCGCGCAGGCCTTTTCCGCCAACTTCAACCTCGATGGAAACTCCAATAATACCGAAGTCGCTTACGTCCCTGGCTCAGGGTTCTTCCCGGACACCATCGTCGATTGGCCGGTGAAGCCGATCACCTTGAACGCTTCGGTCGAGAACGATGCTTGCCAGCCTTTGCCCGCGGACACCCCTCAGCTGAACGAGACTGTAGTTCTTGTGAGACTTGGGGGCTGCACCGTGACAACTAAGCATACCAATGTGGCTGCCTTTGGCGCGCAGTATATTCTCTTCTACAACAACCTGGACATCTACCAGAGTCCCGTCAGCTCCAACCGCGTTGGTCTTACTGGGGCCATTGAGGGCAACGCTGGTGAGGCAATCATCTCCACCATTCTCGCCGGCGGCAACGTAACAGCTTCGTTCAACATTGACACCGCCCACTATGTCGGTATTCGGAACGCCGGCGGTGGGCGGCCCGCTCTATACTCCTCCTGGGGTAGCACCTATGATCTTGCTCTCAAACCCGATGTGTCCGGCCCGGGCACCAAGATTCTCAGTACCTACCCGACAAATGAGTATCGTGTGCTCAGTGGCACAAGCATGGCAACGCCTTACTTATCCGGCATTGCTGCTTTGTGGGTTGGCAAGTTTGGCGGAAGGTCAGCGCATAAAGATGACCCTGAATGGGCGAAGCGCCTCATTGCTCGCATCACAACCACCGCCCGCGCCGTTCCCTGGGCGGACTGGGCTACCAGCGTCACTGACTATGGTTTCTGGGCTCCAACTACCCAAGTGGGAGGTGGTCTTGTTGACGCCGAGAGGGTTCTGGGCTACACAACCGAGCTTAGCTTTGACGGCCGCAAATTTGAGCTTAACGACACTGTCCACTTCACCGGCACGCACTCTGTTGATATCACGAACCAGGGCTCGAACTCGGTCACCTACAAGTTCTCACTTCAGGATGCGGGTGGCTATGAGTCCTATGAGCCTTCAGTCCCTGGCCAGCAACAGACTTTTATTCCAGCCATCCCACTGTATGCGGAGGTCAGCCCTGTCAAAATGACTCCTGAGGTTGCTTTGCCTGCGGACGTTGCTGTTGGCCCGGGAGAGACAAAGACTGTGGAGTGAGTTTCCGCGATGCACTTCATCCCTTACAGACGGCTTACAAGATGGGCAGATTTACTTTCAAGGCCCCCGAGGGTGTCAATGCCACCAAGCTTCCAGTGTACAGCGGAAAGGTGCTCGTGAGTGGCAGCAATGGCGAAGAACTGGGTGTCCCGTACTTCGGTAATTGTCTCCCAATCTGATAGAAGGCGTGTAACTGATGACCCGACAGGTGTTGCTACCGACTTGAGACAGACCATCGAAAGTGTGTGGGCCTACGGTTGGAGCCTTCCAAACTTGGTTTCAGGAGTCAACAGCATCAGGCTTGAGCAAAAGTCCAAGTGAGATAAGCCACAATGTTTTACTCTGAAGGCAAAGCTGACGCTTGACAGCTTCACATTCAACCTTACACGAGAGGCGCAGGATTTCCCCAAGCTGACCACGCGCTTACTCTGGGGAACCGAGGAGCTCCGTTGGGACGTGAGTCAGCCAAGAGTCTAGGAACTTCACGAGATTCCCCAAACTAATTATCGTCATATAGATTTTCCACGGCAACTACTCCGAGGCCGAATGGTCATATCCCCCCGTCGTTGGCGAGAAGGGCTTTGTAGGCTCAGCCACTAGCTGGAATGGCACCGCAAGCTCTTCCTGGTTCATCCCCGGCGAAGATAGCGAAGATGACATCTTCTCTTTCCCCCTTTACACCCAACCGGGAGGCCGGAACGGTATTTACTACTGGCTTGGAAGATACGCCAATGGATCCCAGGTGCTGCCTGGATCATACACGTGAGTTCCGCTAGTTACTCGCCATCTGGATATGAGAGGCTGACCGTACAAGCTTTCGAATCGCGGCTCTGCGGCCTTTTGGTGTACGCGAGGTCGCTGGGGACTGGGACATCTGGAAGACCCCCGCCATCACTGTGTTGCCAGGAAGCACATTTGAGGGCTAGGTTGGCTATCAATTCAACGACATTTTCATTGTGTAGACTCAAGTTGATCAAGGATTACCGTTCTCATAATCGTCAACCCGTGTGGTACTATGTCGGGTAAAAACTAGCGCAGATCAGAACAGAGGTAGTCAATGGCCACATTACCGCCACAGGCCAACATTAACCATTGAAGACGTGCAGCCCAACATGAATCATACCCATCTACATCGTACGATCTGGGTACTCGACCCGTATTGACCCCAGAGTTAGGCTATCGCTTCCTTCAGTCAGTCAGCATGGCAATTCGGCAAGCTGTAGCCAACTCATTGGTGAATGCCTTTCGTAGTGAACTTGTGCATGTTTGTCGAACACAACTTACTTGGAAATAAGATGTGACTATTTTAAAACGATGGCTGAGCACTTCTAAAAAGTTTCGCCCTTTTCATCGTCAACAGTGCTATGTGCCGTCAGACAGTTTTCCTTTCGTCCATGACATCCTGGCTGGGCTCCAATCGACAAGACACGACTTCTCGGCGAGCTCTCTCGGGTTGGTCGCCGCGCAAAACGCTTAATCATTCGATTGTCAGAATTGGACCCGCCGCTATGACACCCTGACGCCCTGTCGAGAGCGAATAGAGTGCTTACTTCGGGGAAGGGAACGGGAATCATCCGTGAGACGACAAGTAACCAGAGAGAACAAGGTGAGCCCGAGTCAGCTGGATGCAGGGAAGCGCAGGGGTTCAGTCTTCGAATGGACACCACGATCCCAGTCCGTGCTGGACTGTCAAAATGGGTCCCGGACGGAGGGGTGGATCACGGATCGACGAGGGAACCCGTTTCAAAATGCGCGGCTCTACGGCATTTGGATCGTTGCAGAGGATGATTTTCTTGGGTTGCCGAAATTAGCTGCAGGTGCGCAATCCTTCAGCGCCAATCTCCCCAGTTCTCTAGTGCTCAAGGAAGCTTGGATGGCGTTTATCGGACCATGATAGACGAGATCTTTCCGGATCGGTGCGGGTTGGGTCACGGTTCACGGTGACAGGTCCTCTGGGTAGTGGATAGTAATTAGCTTGTACATTCAATCGTTTCCTAAATTACATGTGTTTTCGAATAGGTATACAGAACATTCCGAAGCGCCCGCACTTTTCCCTCCCATAGCCAACCTGGGTATTCGCATCCTTTTAGTCCCTGCCTACTGATAAACATCTCATAATGTTGTTGCCTCCAACCGCTTAATCCATCCTAGTGGAAATCCTGCCGTGAAGACCTGTGAGGCATGTGATACATGTGCGGCTCAGGGGTCGCCCTTGAGATTTTGTACTCCGTAGTCACCACGATCTTGTTCTGCTCGTGCTTCCTCGACCTCATCGCGTTGTTCCCGCTATCCGCCGCCACCTCGGCGTCGGTGTGAGGCAGATAGGGGCTGGATGGCTGCTTGCCCGAGTCGATCGAGGCTTCCTCGCCCCCCGAACTAGCGCCCTTCTCAGCCGAGTTGGCGACAATATGCTCCTTCGACCCCCACTTCGTCTCGTCCGGGATGGAAAGAGGATGGCTGGACGGCCCTTTCTTCCCAGGGTAGCTGCCCAGTCTGTAGCCCTGGCTGTCGCCCATAGCACCACTCTTGTTGGTGCTTGCGTTGCGGCTCTTGTCGATGACGGTCTTGAAGAGGGGGTACACCATCGGCATGTTGGTCAACACGACGGACACGAAAGACTCTCTGACGGACCAGTAGCCCGACTGCGCGCTGTCTGTTTCACCGGCGGTGAGGATGGAGACGCAACGCAGAATGCCGAAGGCCATTTCGAGGAAACCACCGCTGAACATGATCAACAAGGTGACCTTCTTTCTCCACGGCAGGTGGGACTTCCACACCATGGGAAGCGGAATCGCCATGAGGTAAAAGTCGGTAGCCGTGTTCATGGCCATGACGAAGATTGTTTGGATAAAGGAGATAGCTGGCATGCACTGGTCTGTTGACGGTTAGTCAACGTAGGACATCGTGTGAGTTGTTCAACTTACTGCCAGGGTTGGGATTGATCTGCCATTGATGATCAAAGGGAATACACTTGAAGAAAGCGACAAGTAGACAGGAGACAAAGGTAACGGGCATGATGATATAGGCCCAGAAGATGATGCGCCTCATCTTATGCACGCCGTCGCTAGAATCGAGATTAGCTCAGAGCTGCGAAGCACATCATAGGCGGTGCTCACGTCAGACGGGAGTAGTAGATAACCCAGCATCCTTTCAACAGCCACAACAGAGTTGTGTAAAGTAACAGTCCAATGACATGTGTCTTTGAGCCATTTACTCGCAACATGTACTCTTCCGACGTTGAACTTAGCGCGGCTCGTTCTTCATCTGTCATGCCATTGTTGGCGACTCCTTTCCAATATGCAACAACAAAATATGCCGCAACGGACTCGGCGGTATACACCAACTGCAAGCACAGCAGTTAGTCATGCGATAAGTCAGAAGGATCGGGTGTCAACTTACAACTGCCACTCCCATCAGGAAGTCGTCCCACGCAAACTTCCTCCATCCCAGAGTCGAGAGCCGGCTGTAGTACCGAAGCCCAACAACAAGGTACGCGGCACCTTGCAGGCCCCAGACCTCTCGGATGAACGCGTTCGCAGCTTCCGCAGACATGTTTTTTGTTCCCTTGCCAGCTTCGGCCCGCGCACCAGCAACGTATCGGACGAGGGGGAAGGGGGTGATAGACAAGCAAGAGTTGGGAAAGTTGGGTCCCCGCGGCTAAACCGAAAGAAAGTTGAGATTGATCGGGGGCGGACGACAAAATAGTAAATAATAAGCACCGTCAACAAGAGAAGAGGAAGTAAGAAGGCTCTGAAGCGAAGAAGACGTAACCAGGTTTCGTTGCGACAAGGCGCCTGAATCGTTGATTCGTCGCTGTTTCCATCCATCCCTTTACCAGCCTTGTGCTTGTCCCTGAACCCGGTTCTCCTGGTTCAGTGTTCCCAAAAGGTTCACGACGTTAAGGGCCGTGAGGTGCCGATCGCAAATGAAGTTGCAGGGTATTACGAGAAGATGCGAGTCCGTTACGCTCGACTCAAAGGGCTTGGGATCAAGGGCCCAGGAGCGGCACTTCCGTCTGCGGTTCCCAAGGGCAAGGGGGGTCCTCAACTCCGCTTTCGATAGCAACGGTAGGAATCAGACCCATCGAGAAGTCCACACTAATACTACACGATGAGGACCAAACCGTCCGATCGAAGGTTTACCTCGGGGAACCGGAGGACGGGGCCTTCTGAGGAGTCGAGTTGATCTGGGCTGAAGAAAAAGCATTGCAAAGATCTGGACTTTCTGGAAACGAAAGGTGCGACTTGTGGCGCAACGCCACCGTGATATATCAACATCGAGAAACTGCGATTGGGTGTTGAGTAATCTGCTAGCTTCTGTCAGAGTGCATGTTTAGGACCGAGCCGTTGGGGGGGAGCACCTGCAGCATGTCATCGAGCTACGTATTACTGATATCTTCAACCCCGGTGGCTGGACCGGCAACCTCGACCACACCCAATACGGCTCCCCTGGCTTCTTTTCCCCTGCTGCTTTGCATGAAACGACATGTTATCACGACGTGAATGATGAGCCGCCGAACCGCGTCGAGCGCTTGGCCTTCCCTCGGGCTGCGGCCAGAGAAGAAGACTGGGTCGGCGTCGCTTCTGTCATTTCTCTGATGCAGCAGCCCAATGGAACCGTAGGAATGTCAACCTTGGCAGTACCGGTACCGCTGCACAGGATTCCTCGCCAAAGAACAAAACACGACCCCAGCCACTGGGACATTCGAGTACAGCATATCAATCCGTCGTAGTGTATGTAGCATCAAGGTTACGGTTCCTTCAGATGAAAGAGATCATCGCATCATAATCATGTCGAGGAAAACATGTGTGAACATTTCAGAGACGTCTCCGACTTTCATTGCGCGTTCGGATATTTTCCCCTTCGCAAAAACATGTCCGGTCGGATTTTACATATGACTCGAGTCAGGTTCAGTTCCAATAACGAAAATGAATCGCTGAGGTGCTCCAACAGGTAGTATCTTGGTGGAACCGCCAGGCAAACCCCCAAAGGCGCGCAGGAGGGCGCAGGACCTGCTGCAGATGATTTCTGCCCGGGGGCTCGTCCGTCCTCCACAGTGGAAAATGTCTGCCCAGGGGGGGATGGTGCAAGGGCCCGCGGGTTACTCCAGGAGCCCAGTTATTGAGGAGACAACAACACCTCTGCCGGCGAATGAGACTCTGGGACGGCATATACTTGCGCAATTAGGTCTCTATCGCAATGGGGCGCCGTTGCAGCATTGATCCATCGTCCCTTGCGGGCGGAGAAGGGAAGCTGCGGGCATCGAGGTTGAGAGTCTCCAATTCACGAGCTTGTCGTTCCTAGTGCCACGTCAACTGGCCATTCTGCAATCTGTACCGTTGCAACCGCCTTGACGAGCGTAACTGCCGCCGGTGGGATCCTCAGACGCATCGCACCGTTGTCCACAAATTACGGTTCGCAATGGCCCCGGTTTAAAAACGCCCGGCAGGGTGGGAGAAATTGCGAATCACTTGCTCCGTCACTGTGTGCACGTCGTAACAAGGGGCCGGGCCTGATGTGCCCAGTTGATTGATACGCCGAGAAGCTCGCAGGCCTCGCTTACAAAAACACAATCGCGGATTCGGAAACTCTGTTTAGAGACTGCAGTGTGCTTGTTGAAGAAAAAGAAAGCATACCAGTAACCAGTGTGTCGGTGGCGCACTACTGTCAGATATCAATCAACAAGCAAACCCGGAAATGCCGGGCTCAGGCCCCCGTGCTTCCCCGTCTCCTTAGTGCCGTGCTTCTCTCTCCAACCAGATGCTGTGTGCTCATGCCGGCAGCTCGTCACTCAGACTTCGCTTCCGCGGGGACAGACTCTTCCGGGCATCAATGTGATAACATAAACAACAGGTTAAAGGGATGAAGTTGGGCTTGAACGATCATTTCGGCCCTCGTCCGCTCAGAATCCAAGACCAAGACACGCCCCCACGCCCAACGGCGCGCCGTTTGAATTGAACATCCAACGGCGCCCCATATCAACGGACAACGGGCGCACGGACAAGCAGCCTGTGTTTCCATTTCGGTGATGGTCCCTCCCCGACTGCGTCCAAAAATGGTACAGATCAACGATGGCCCATGAACCGAGCCCTTGTCGGCGGGACGCTCCCGGACGCTGGACGGATGGTCACCATTCTCCACCGGGGAACAGAGAGAGCCCAGGGCCGGTAGGGTAGGGTCCTGGGTCGTGTCCAACACCCCGCAGTCTCGACACTCAGGTCGGCGGCCATCCCACCCTGAATCCATCCATCGGCGCAACCAGCCCAACCAACCCATACGTGTGTCCCTGTCCCATTGCGAAAGCGTCCTCATCGAACGTTGTGTGGGCACCAGGCCAAGACGAGCAGGCCCAAGGTGCTATCGAGGAACGAGTCAAGATGCTCGTATGCCCTCCCTCCCCTCGCAACCTTTGATAGCTTGTTGCGCGAACTTGTTTGTCTCCGTTGACTTCTCGCCGACCCTGAACGTTCGCACGCACAGCTCTCTCCGTCTCCCTTGCTTTCTTTTGACATCCTCCCACCCCAAACTCTAATCTTCTTCCCCTGACATCGCCAACCGGCTTTACAGACGCCCGAGAACGCTTTCCGGACGAAGGACATTTGACGAGATGGCGAGCGCACAGGTTCCCGAGAGCAATGTCGACGTGTAAGTTGTCATATTTCCCTCCCGCAAACTGGAAACAGAAGCACGTTTCATGAGAACCCGTTTACTGATCTTATTGCCCTCATCACAGGCTCATCATTGGCGCCGGCCCTGCGGGGTAAGTCTAGTCTCACGCAGTCGCGCTTGGTGGCGGCCATGCTTTCTTTTCAACGGTGGCGACGGGGAAGCTAACGATGAGGCGCCGGATAGGTTGATGGCTGCCGCGTGGATGGCGCACTGCGGTGTCAAGGCTCGCATCGTTGACAAGAGAAACACCAAGATCTTCTGCGGCCAGGCCGACGGCCTGCAATGTCGCAGTCTGGAGATCTTTGACTCGCTCGGCTTCGCAGACCGCGCGTGGAAGGAGGCCAACCATATGATTGAGGTATGAGAGTTACCAATGGTATTAGATGATGATTTGTCTCGCTAACCTTTCACACAGATCTGCATGTGGGTGCGTAGTCATTTCATCACTCTTCATAGCTGTTGATGCGATATGCTCATTTCCATGATAGAACCCCGGCAACGATGGCATCATCCGCCGCAGCGACAGAATCCCCGACACCATCGTCGGCCTCTCCCGCTTCCAGCAGATCGTCCTCCACCAGGGCCGCATCGAGCGCTTCTTCCTCGAGAACATCAAGAAGCACTCCAAGGGCGCCATCGAGGTCGAGCGCGGCGTGCTGCCCGAGTCCCTCACGATCGACGAGTCCAAGGTCGACGACGACGCCGCCTACCCCGTGACCGTCAAGCTCCGCCAGCTCAACGAGGAGGAGTCCACGCCGCCCCAGGCCGCCAACGCAAGCAAGGTCGCCGACGGCCTCTTCCGCAGCAACCTCGTCCAGAACGACGACGAGGACGACCTCATCCGCAAGAGCAAGGCCCGCGCGGGCGACAGCGAGATCGTGCACGCCAAGTACGTTATCGGCTGCGACGGCGCGCGCAGCTGGACGCGCAGGCAGCTGGGCTTCGAGCTCGACGGCGAGGCGACGGACTTCATCTGGGGTGTCATGGACATCATTCCCATCACCGACTTCCGTGAGTAACGTTTGCCGACGGTGTGACGTGGGTCTTACATGAGCGCTAATGTGGGATGGTAGCTGATATCCGCATGCGATGCGCCATTCACTCTGCGGAGAACGGCAGTTTGATGGTCATTCCCAGAGAGAACAAGCTGGTCCGCCTGTACATCCAATTGAAGGAGATTAGCACCGATGTCTCAGGAAGAGCCGACCGCTCCAAGATCACCCCTGAAATCATCTTTGGAGCTGCTCAGAAGATCCTCAGCCCGTACAAGATCGAGTACGAGTACTGCGACTGGTGGACTGCTTACCAGGTATGTCGCCGATCGATGATTGAAGCGTCAAGTTTGAATTTAACTAACACACTTCTCTAGATTGGCCAGCGTGTCGGCACCACCTTCGACGCGCACAGCCGCGTCTTCCTCGCCGGTGATGCCGTCCACACTCACTCCCCCAAGGCCGGCCAGGGCATGAACGTCTCCATGCAGGATACTTACAACCTCGGTTGGAAGGTCGCTCTGGCTGCCAAGGGTATCGCCAAGCGCAGCATCCTCAGCACGTACCAGAGTGAGCGTCGCCGTGTTGCCCAGGATCTGATCGAGTTCGACCACCGCTTCTCCCGTCTCTTCTCCGGCCGCCCCGCCAAGGACGTCATGGACGCCGAGGGCGTCAGCATGGAGGTCTTCAAGGACGCCTTCCTCAAGGGCAACCTGTTCGCCTCGGGTCTTTCGGTCAACTACGGCCCCAGCAACCTCGTGATCAAGGCCGGTGATGCGCTGGAGCAGGGTGACGGCAGCAAGGCCGTCGAGGCCACCGCCGTCGCTGTTACTACCGAGGAGTTTGAGAAGAAGCAGGCCCTCGCCAGCGGCTTGCCCGTCGGAATGCGATTCAACAGCTTCAAGGTGCTCAACCAGGCTTGCGCGCGCCCTTGGCACTTCCAGGAGCGCCTCAAAGCGGACGGCCGCTTTCGCGTCGTCCTCTTCGCCGGCAACATCCTTGACGCCGCGCAGAAGGCCCGCGTCGACAAGTTCGCCGCGGCGCTTGATGCGCCCGAAAACTTCCTGCGCAAGGCGACGCCTGCCGGCGCCCCCATCGACAGCGTCATCGAGGTTCTCACCATCCACTCCGCGAAGCGCACCGAGACGGAGCTGCTCCGCGACTTCCCCGACATCCTGCACCCTCTGGACCCCCACTTCGGCTGGGACTACAACAAGGTCTACGTGGACGACGAGAGCTACCACGAGGGCTTTGGCGACGCGTACAAGAACTACGGCGTCGACAAGCAGAGGGGCTGCGTCGTCGCTGTCCGCCCTGACCAGTACGTTGCGTGGGTTGGTGAGCTGGAGGACTTTGACCAGTTGCAGAAGTACTTTGAGGGATGCTTGGTTCTTGGACAGGGTGCTACCAACGGTGTCAATGGTCACGCTAACGGCACGAACGGCACTGAGCTGCCAGTCCGATGATAGGCTGAGCTGGGCCACAACGCTGCACGAATTCATGTAATTATTTTGGTATTGAGAATAGAAACGACAGATCTAGATCATGAGTCGAACTACGACCTCAACACACTTGGAAACAGGTTTCAATGACCAGTGATATGAGTTTCGCAGTCGGGCCAGACTGCTCCTGCCCAGTTCGGGCCCGGTGAGCCCGAATTCCCCCCGATCTCGGGCCTGTGGGTCCCGGAACACCGTCCGAGGCGCCGGAGTAGCCCGGATGACTAAACTCGGATGTCTGCGGATAACCGTTTTCCGCATCCGCAGAGGAGCTCCGCCGCGAGGTAGTCACTCCACGCATCTCGCTGCATCAGTCACCGAACACGAAATCTTCAAGCACACGCGGAATGAGGAGAATTATCCGAATTATGGGGCCAGCCTACGTCACACAACATAACGCTGCGTCTAAAACTCCGGTCGCGGCTCATGCTACATGTATTCTCATGCGGTCCAACCACTGACGACAGACCCCAGCGCCAGATTGCCGGCCTTTTCTCCGGCGCTCTGCAGCCTGATGCGGATCAAGTTGAGCGCCTCCGCGCCCAGGAACAGAGGCAGCTTCAGCCGTTGCGCCTCGTCGACGGCTTCCTGCAGCTCTTGCGCTACTGTCTGCAGAGCCGCTTGGCCGTCTGAAGCCGCCCAGCCCTGGCCTGCGCTCCCGTTCTTGAACGCGTCTAGGATGTGTCTGCCTTCGCTGGAGAGCATCTTGCTTCCGCCGGCGGCGTTGGTGCACAGCTCAAAGACCTGCTCCAAGTCCAAGCCGACGAAGTGCGCAAATGCGAGGGCTTCGGCCGCTGCACAGAGGTGGATTCCACGGAGGAGGTTAACAACGAGCTTCAGCTTGGCCTCTTCCGCCTTCACAGTCGGCTTGACGGGTCCGATCTTCCCCTTGCCCTCGATATACAAGCGAAGCAATGCTGCATCGTCGTCGGGTCCCCAGCCTCTTCCCAGAGCCGTAAAATAAGCTTGCTCTGCGGTACTCGTCATCGGTGTCGGGAATCCAGCTCGCCGGGCTTCGGAGGTGATGATGCTCGTGTCCTTGAGGATGATCGTGACGGCGCTTGCGATGGGCTTGAAATCGGGATCGAGGATTCGCGGCAGTCGGTTTTCGTGCATCCAGCTCCATCCCTCCGATTTCACAATGTGCTCGCCGGTGCTGGGGAGGTCGAGGCCCAGGTGGCTCGCGAAACCCATCGCCTCGCTCGCGGAGAGAATCTGGTTGGCGGCGAGGACCTGGTGGCACATCTTCATGTTGCTTCCTGCCCCAATACCGCCCTTGACGATGTACAGCTTCTCGGGGTCCGACATGGCCTGGAGGAGATGCAGGCCTCTGCTGACGGACTCTTCTGAGCCGCCTGCCATTATCGAGAGCGTGCCCGCCGCTGCCCTGGCAGCGCCTCCCGATACAGGACTGTCGACGAGGAAGATGTCGCCGCGGCCCTTCTCGACCAGCTCCTTCTCCAGACCTTGCACGTATCCGCAGGGCACCGTCGAGCATAGCAGAAGGACGGCTTCTTGTGGGAGGGCCTTCACCAACGCGGCATCACCTTCAAAGATGATGCTTTGCGCTTGCTCTGCCGTCGCAACCATGCAAACGCAAAATTGCTTCCCTGCCACAGCCTCAGCTGGACTGGTCGCAGTGAGACCTCCTGCCTGCTTGAACTTCTCCAGCGTCGGCGCCCACACGTCGAAACCCGTGACCGGGTATCCCTCGCGGATGAGGTTGGTAGCCATTCCGAAGCCCATGGCTCCCAGGCCAATGAAGGCCGTCGAGGGCTTTGTAGATCCCATCGCGAAGTGTGATTTCAGAATATCCGCACCTCAGACGATAGCCCTGGAGTTGTCTTAGAGATGAAAGAAGGGATCAGGAGATCAACGGCGCAACTTCGTCATGCATGAAAATGAAGCAAGCGAAGCGAGAGGAAGAGAGAATCTCATGATGATAAGGCGAAATCGGACAAGACCCTCTCTTTGGTTCGGTAAACAATCCGTCCCTCGGGGTAACATGTCATTCTGCCGAACCGATTGGAGCTCCGAATCCCATCCGTCCCAGCGGCCCCGCGCGGAAAATCGGTCCATTTCCGCCTAAATTCAAGATCCCCCGCAATCCGGCATTACCCCTCGGGACGAAGTCCGCGATTTTGGGATGTCCTCAAATGACCTCATATTTACTACTCATATGAGTGTTGTTCAAAGCTTGGTTCGAAGTTGGAGAAAGCTCTACAACACAGCCTATTTCCTCGCTATCTGCATTGCGCTATCGACTCACATTAACTCATCTTCCGTCTACACACCATCAAAATACCCACAATGCCGCGCCCACCCCTCTCCAAGAATCGCACGATGCAGATCGTCAACGCCGCCCATGAGGGCGGCTACGCGGTCGCAGGCTTCTGCTGCTACAACCTCGAGGCCGTAGTCGCCTCCGTCAGAGCCGCCGAGGCAACATCATCCCCGGCCGTGGTCCAACTCTTCCCCTGGGCAATGCAATACGCCGGCACCGCGCTCGTCCGCGCTGCCGCAGAACTGTGCCACAGCGCCTCCGTGCCCGTGTCGCTGCACCTCGACCACTGCCAAACCCCGGAGCTGGTCCGCCAGGCCGCGGACATCCCCGACGGCTTCGATAGCATCATGGTCGACATGAGCCACTACGAGAAGGAGGAGAACCTCGCGCTGACACGCGAGCTGGTGGACTACTGCCACGCGCGGGGTATCGCGACGGAGGCGGAGCCTGGGCGGATCGAGGGCGGCGAGGACGGCGTGGCGGAGACGGTGGATCTGGAGGGCGTGCTGACGACGCCGGAGCAGGCGGAGGAGTTTGTGGCGACGGGCATTGAGATGCTTGCGCCTGCGTTTGGGAATGTGCATGGCGAGTATGGGCCGAGGGGGATCAAGTTGGAGTTTGATCGGCTTGAGAATGTTAACAAGGGCGTTGGAGACCGCGTGCGGCTGATTCTCCATGGCTGCGACCCCTTTGACGAGGACCTGTTCAACCGCTGCATCGAGAGGGGGGTGGTGAAGATCAACATCAACAAGGGTATTAACAACCACTATGCGCCGGCGCAAGAGAAGGCTCGCGGCCGCCCAATTACTGCTACCATTGAGGCCGGCACGAAAGATATGCAGGCGGCATGTGAGAAGTACATGCACTGGTTCCGTTCTGCAGGCAAGGCCAAGGCGGCATGAGCAGCGGTGGGTGAGAGTAGCATATAGAGAATAAAGATATTACTCAACATTTCTACGATAGGTAATTTCTCTGAAATACTTGCTTTCTGATTAGTTCTACAGTGAATACTCGCAATACAGCCCCTTCTCTTTCGAGAAAGTAGTTATGCCCTATCCAACCCAGACGAGCCACGAGACAGTCTGCTCTTTGAACTTGCCTCCTGACTCTCATAAACCTCAAGCAATACCACTTCCAAGTTTGTTCGTGAGCAATTGATGACGTTTGCCATGAATCAACCTATTGAGCCGAGAGTCATCTTTCTGAACGCACTGGCAGCGAAGCACCTGTCACATAATGCTGGCACTAAAGATAGAAAAGTTGCATTCAACCATGTCCAGGGTGGCGGCGTCTTTGTCCACCAACCAGCACACGTCTCAACAACCCCCTTTCGCATGAGCCTTGTATCCTTGGTCTGTGTTTGAAGGCCTCCCGTATCCCCACAGTGCACAAGGCTTAGATCAGACATCCCAGGAAGGTTTCCGTCAGCTCGTATGATTCTGCTTTGGCCAATCAGGTGATAACCTCCGTCTGAACGCCGGGGAGACCACTGCTTTGACTTCCGGAGCTACCCACTAGATGAACCCTCATTCCCTGAACCAGTAGAACAATTGAAAACTTGAAAACACCTGTTCACCTTGAGTTCACACAACGTGCAGAATTTGAAGTTGAGTCCATGCAAAATCATCGCTGAATGGGAGAAACCCGTCTTCAAATTAGCCCGCCACGCTCGTCACTTGTGCAACGGAGATGTCCAAAGGTAATAGAGAGGATCAAACTCAAATTTGGTATGCGATGTATTAATCGGTATTTGCTCTTTTGGTATCTCGAGATGCTTCAATGTTCCAAATATCGACCAGCTGTCGGCTGCCTTCTTTGCCACCTCTTGCTCACCCCCTCATCCCCTAATGGCTGTCTCCAAGCCCATCTAGCAAGGGTAGCCAGCAGAGGTGCCGGCCTTGTCGCTGGCGGTGGTCGCGGGGCAGCCGGCGATGCAGTGCTTGCAGTTCTGGCCGCCGTTGCCCCAGGCCTCCTCAGCGCCGGTGCAAGCGCCCTTGCAGCGGCCGGAAACGAAGGAGTTGAACTGGCAGTCGAAGCAGGTGTCGGCTCTCTTGACAAGAGCATCGCCCTCGGCAGAAGGAGCGGCGATGACGCCGGCAGCGAGGACGGTGATGGCGGTGAAGATGGCGGAGGCCTTCATTGTGAATATCGGTGCTTGAGAGTTGATGGAGAGGGGTGATTGCTGGAAGCAGTGCGTGTTAGTGTTTTGATGTCAAGAAGCAGGCACTTCCATGCCAAGAACTGCCTCGGGAGGACTTACAATATGGTAGAATTTGCTTTGCTTCAAACGTTTAGATGGCACAAAAGCTTGAGCGGAAGAGCCGGATCAGCTAGTCTTATATAGTCGACTCTTGGCCAACAGTTCATAATGATTCCCTTAAGGCTGTAAACCAACCGTATTGGTCTCCCTTTGGAAATTTTCGGGGGACGGATCGTGCGACACGGCGAGTCAGATCCAGCGCGTGTCGAAGTTGATGGCTCCCCAGTCTGTAAACTCTATTTTCGAAACTTGCCTATTGAGATCTGCAGAGCTGCCAATTATGGCATTAACTGTGGGTAATTCTCGTACTATAGCCATCAAGTATATTAAGCCACCAAGTCATGCGATCCAAGCTGCTGGGTTCTGCCCTCGGATTCCGTGGGCTTGGTTCTGTGATTGACTGCGCCTGGCTGTTGATGTCAGCGGTTGCCCGGGTCGTCAACGCGATGCGAGCCGAGTCCGGATCTACGGCACTTTTGAAATTTCCGAATCCGGGTGCAAATGGCGGTGGATGAATGATACTATCATTTTCATCTAGTTCGCAGTCGATCCATCACAATTGCCAGCGCTGCGCGTGCGTCATCTCATCCATTGCTGACCTGAAACAACGTTAAGTCCGACTTTAGGAGAGCAGAGGTTTGTGTATTATGTTGCCATAAATTGCGATACAACTCATCATTGCCATCATGCCTAGTCATTGTAGTCTTGATGGCAGTTCACACTTAAGCTCGCAACCTTTGCGGTGCGGTTGGTTGACCCGACTTGTGGCTCACATTTTGTAATATTAATGTCCGTGATCGCTAATTCAACCCGAACTGAAACCACGAGATATGTAATTTCCCCCCTGGACATGAGACAGCGGCGTCCCATGAACGCTGTGTGACTATGAAGTGCCTCTCTCTTCCCTTTGGAAGATGTCAATGGGGCTTTTCTCACATCTTCACATCAGACCTTTTGGTGAGATTTAAGCAATAGGATTGAAATGTCGAAAGCGATTCAGAGGATCGTATTTCGCCTTCAGCAGACGAAGCCTATCCAACCTCCAGGCTTCATGACCATACAACTCCTCAATAGGCTCTAGCCCATTGGCGTAGTTGAGATACACATTGGTTGGTCGCTCGGGCTGGCCGTTCACCCAGTGCTCTTTGATTTCATCCACCCACTCTTGTCCTGCCTCTTGTGCAGCAGGACTGTTAGGAGGGACGAAGACCATGGGGAGCATCAGGTGATGATCGTCGCGGAAGGGATAAGCGGAATCGTCGGGGTTTTTGGTCTGCACAGCTGCGGTGGAATACCCTTCATGAACTATAGTTGTCCTCGCGGCGAGTTCTGAACCAGCGGCAAGTCGCTGTTTGAAGCCCTCAAATATGAGGCGCTCAGAGGTCAGGTTATAAACTTGCAACCCTACCGCAGCTATGGCTCGCGCAGTGCCCTTTTGGCAGAAGAAGGATTCCTCGTTCATTTGTTGCGCCGCAGAAATGGAAGGGTAGGGACCGTTGTCTGACTCGTCGTAAACAGACTCGATCGCGTTGAATGGCGCTAGGTGTTGTTCCGCTTCTTCCGCAGACCCACGGTAGGCGAAAGTCCAGAAGATGACGGGCTCTTCGGTCGTTATCGTTCTATTGACCAGAAAGATTCCAAAGTTGGCCGTCATGTTGACAGGGGTAGACCCATTGTTGTGGAAGAGGTTCAGGGCCTCGAAAACCTCCTCGAGTTTGTCATCCCGCCAGACGTAGTTGTGGTAGTGCCACGTATCGGGGCCGCGAGGGAATATGTTCAGCTCAAAACTGGTAACAATGCCGAAACCGTGTCCTGCGCCCTTCAACGCCCAGAACAAATCGCTGTGGCTTGTTTCGCTGACCTTCACGGACTCACCACTAGCGAGGACAACGTTGAGTTGGATGAAGTTGTCGATGATCAAGCCGTAGAGGCCTTCATGTCGTCCATGACCTCCTCCGAGGCCGGGGCCCATCATACCAACGCAGTCGCAGGCTCCCGTAGTGGCAACATACCCGCGATCCCACAAGTATCTCGTGACATTTCCACCATAAACGCCTCCTCCAAACCAGGCAGATGCGCCATTGGGCTGGATATCAATACCGTGCAAGTTTTCCAGACTGATTTGAATGCCCTTGAAGGTGTTGAGCGATTGACTCCAGCCGTGACCGCGGTTCACAGCCAAGAAGTCGATGCTGTTCTCGTTGCAATACTTGACCTAGTAAATCTTTTAGCAATAACCTCTGGATAGTGGGAGTCGATGCCCGAAGCTGTATAACATACGATGATGGATACATCGGATTCTTCTCCAGGTGCGATAACAACTTGAATTTGTGGCGCCGCAATTGGGTTCCACCTGGCAGTCGCGTTGACATATGAATCATCGTCCGGTCCAAAGATGGTGGAGGTTTTGGACACGCGGCATCCCAGTTCTCGTCGAACCTGCTCGGCATCCAACTGGCTGCGTGTGACGGGCACTTTAGTGAAGTAGTTGGGTATGCTATGGGCGAGAGCGAAACTTTGGAGTAACCCGAGGGTCAATAGGAAGCACAACAGTTCGTTCATGTTGAAAAGTGTGACAGGTTTGACTCGGGGCATTGGGGTAGTGTGAGAAACACCTTAATTATTTTTCGCGGATGTTTATCGAATGAGAACAAATCGGGACTGCCTTGCTTATAAGTCGTACAGAAAATGCCCAAGGCTACACTGAGTCTAGGACGCTAGGGAATACGGTCTTGGCCGCTCACCGAGTCTGAGACAAGAATATCCAGTTTCCTATTTCAGCAAGTCGGCCAAGAGATTCCAAGAGTTTTCTTGTGAGACGGGAGCAGGCAAGTGGTCTTTCTTTTCTTTTTTCCTGTAACCTTCTGCCCAATGAATTTTCTAACTTGATGCCTATGCTTACAATTTCGGTCCGTAATTGGTGGATTTTGACAGTATTGAGAAGCAGGCTCTGTGGCTTCACCGAATTTTTAATGTGTATTAACGCATGCATGTTGCATTATTGAACGCAGCGCGTCCACAAGAGTCCACACAGAGAGCTTGGCGTAAGCACACAAACCACCTGCAACTCAAATGTCGCAGTTCATTAGGCAAGACAACCTAATGATATGCCCCAACATCAAATTGGTTTCCTGGAACAGAAGTATTCTCAGAATCAATGTATTTGCAGCAAATAATCGTTGGAGCAGGTTGATTTGGAGGAGTTGCATCAGTGCCGTGAGTGATGCATCAGCTCACGTGGTATGGCTAAAGGGCAGTGCGCGGTTTACTTGTCAGACTTCAGACTGGAAATTAATCACGCTTTCAGCCCATGCCCAATCGTCCAGGCTACCGATACGGTCTACAGCCTGCAAGTCGCAAGTCGCCAAGTGCGACGAGAAGTGACCCACAGCGGCGAGAGGGAAGATCACATGTTAACGACGATGAACCATGAAGGGCTCTCGCTACCGAGTTTCTTGTGGTGTTTTAATTTTATCCCCAAACTGTAACTGTAATTGCTCAGCAGAAATTTGGCCTTACGTCGTGGCAAATTTTCTTTGAATGTCGATCAGTCTTACAGATATATGACCTTGACGTTGTGATTCCTTGCTAATTTGTCCAACATGTGGTCCAAATGCTTTCGGTTATTCTTTACCCGAAACCAATCTTTTCCGTCATTATCCAATTCCATTTCAGTGTACGCGCGAACGTCAACTATGCGCAGGCTCCGGTATTGAGACTGACAGTTAGTATTAAGGACCACGCTTAGATTCTCGAGAGAAAGCAAGACTTTCGTAACGGAAGATTCCCGTGAGAACCGGTCAAAGTATATCGGGACAAACTCCAAAGTCTGTAGTGTCCGTCCTACATTTCCAACATCTTGCTGAGACTGTAAGAATTTTGGATCCCCAAGAATGTCAATAGGAAGCAACCATCGAAGATTATTGGTTTTGATATGCTTTAGAACCTTCATGCTAGAAATTGCTCGGGCCATATCCGAATGGTTTGTTTGGTATCCTACCCACACAAGGGTCTCCAGCGTGCTCCCAAGACCCAGGAAAGCGTTCTCAGGCATCTTGTTGAAGCTGTGATAGTTCGAAAGTAGCTTGAGAGACGGAAGCCTTAATAAAATATGCTCTCCGTCACCTGAAAGAAATCTACAGTCGTTGAAATATGCCTCTCGAATATTGCTTAGGATGGGAAACCCGCGAGTTTTGAAGAAACCATTCATCGACAGCCGTTCTAGACCGGGTAGCCTTGAAAGAAGTCTGTACAAATTGTCTTCATATACTCCTATATAGTCGCGAATTTCCAGAGACCTCAGATTGACCAGGTTGCTGAGCAGATCCAGCTTAAGGTATGGTTGAATGGATGTTTGCGTATACCACAAGGTCTGGATGGAAAGATGTTGAATATACGTTTGCACAACGGGATGTGAGGTGATCCTTTCGAAGAATCTTGCGACCATTCCATCAACTCCAGAACGAATGACTGGTGTGCGATAAATCACTGTGCCGCATGTGGCAAAGAGGTGTGAGCTTGTTGCGGTGAGGTTGCGGATATCTTGATTTCGTCGGACGAATTTTCTGTAGGCTAGCGGCTCCGACCCATCTTCGGTAGGCTTGTAAGACAGTAGATCCCGACTCCAGTAAATCTCTACGACAGATTCGGCTGAAATGTACTTCAGCGGCGGGCCGATGTGCGGGAAGTTTGCGTCATCTTGTAGGTGCTTGGCGATCTCGACCAGAATTTCCGTGGGAAGCTTTTCGAAACTACTCAAATTCAAGTTCCGCTGTGCTGCCTCGGCTGCAGCTTGTGTCGGCATTCTGTCGATGTGTGAAGTGTTGTGTGGTGTGCAAGTGCGCATAGAAGAACGCATAAAATTGTTGATTCAGACAAAAACAAAAGCTTTTAAATCGAGGGTAAGGCTTTTCCCTTTCAACGGGGTACCTGTCTGGGTATCACGTTTGGGCGCATACGCTACACTGGCAGAGATAAAGTTTTCCCGTCTGTACCTTGATGATATCCAGACGGAGTTTCTTCCTGTCTCCAGGGCGATGTCCTGAGCGTATGCACCCAATAAACCTGGTGAGTTGGCATGCGCTTCACAGGCTTGACGCATGAGGAAAAGGAAGTAAAAAAAGAAAAAAAAGGAGTAAAAACGCGTGACTGTTGCTGTGAACTCTCGTTTACGGCTGGTTGGGCGCCGAAGCTTCGAAAGAGTATGTTTGCATACCAAGGCTGAAATAATTCTCATTCCATGCCCAGAATAAACTGGTCTCACTACGTTCAACCGCATACATGGTCATCAGCGACTAGCAACTCCACACCCAACCTCCGCAGCCGTTTTTGATAGTCAGTCAGAACCTCTCCTACATCCGTGAGGGGAGGCTTTCCTTTCGGTGTCAGACCTACTGCACGAAGGTCCACGATCCGAATTCTGTTAGATTCCGTATGGCACCGCGTTTCAATCCAGCCCAAGACTGATGCCAATTGAGGGGACGAAACCCCTTGTGACCTGCCACCAAGGTACCACGAGGGTATCTTAAACACCGTGTGAAGCTCGAAAGTCTCCAAGCTTGGCATGAAGTCATCTCTTTCTGGGCCATCTCCCGTACGCAAGACGTAGCTTACGAAATGGTACCAACAGAGACTGAGACGCTTGACCATCGTCAGGCGAGACAACGGAACCTCGGCTTCGAGGAAACTGTTCAGACACGCGCCGGAATGCTTGTGCGACCAGCCGAGGAACTCTAGCTGGGGTGCGATATGATCGAAATGTTGCGACTTGCAATCATCAACACCCCAGGAGGCGTGGAGTGAGTTGTAGGCGGCCAGCGATCGAAGAGCTGGCAGCTTTTTCAAGATCGATTCTGCCTGCGGTCGTGTGTCCCGCCAACTTGGATTCCAGGGCGCGCAGTTGTAAAAGTGCGCCTCGGTGATTCGAGGCAAGTGTGGTAGATGCAGTTCGAGGCCCCTGAAGTGTTTGAACGAAATGCGTTCCAAGGCGGGGAGCTTGGGTAGAAGTCTGCACCACTCCACGACGTGCTTTGGCTCCTTCACCCACGGCTCCAGGGCAACGTCCAGGCTTCTCAAAATCTTCAGCTCCAGAGCGTCTGCGTTGATGCGATTCTTCAATCGAAGCAGCGGGAACCAGTTCCACGATTCGCAACTTGACTGTTCGAACATATCATACACAACAGTCATTTCGCGGACGAAGTCTTGAAGATGGTTCCGTTTGGCAATGTTGGCAAGCAGGCTTCGTACACTCCTATTACTCACAGCGACCGGTGCGCGGTAGCGGCTCACATATAGAGCGAAGAATATCCGTCGGCTCGTGAGTGAAAAGTTGATGACATCTCTGCATGGCTTCGGACGTCCTCCTCTGCGCAAGTGGGCCAATGTTTTGCGGTCGGCATGTCGTCTACGGAAACCCTTTACCTCGTCATGGTGGTGACGGTACGAAGCAGGGAAGTGTGGCGCCCATGGGTAATACTGGCATGTCATGCCATCAATTGATGTATAAGTGCGCTCCGGGTCGCTCGCCGGGAAGATTTCGGTTTGGAGGTACTCGGCGATGTTGATCAGTATTTCGCCGGGCAGATTGTTCAGGTTCGGCTTTGCGATCGCGTCGGTTTCGTGCGACGACGGGCCCTTCCCGCACCAAGTCGGGAGCACAATAAATTGGCGCCAAGGCATCGCGCCTGATTTACGTACCAGGTAGACGCCCACGCGACTGATGGATATTCAAGGAAGAGCGAAGGTGAGCATGTTGCTATCAACATCAGTCACGAAATGTGAAAACCTTATAGTAACTGGGTAAGCTCAAAAGAACAAAGACCAGCAACAAGAATTGACATCAAGGACCAGGCTATGAGGAAATGTTTATGTAGTATGTACGCTATGGCCGTCCAGGTAGCAATTTGGTGCTCAAAGTTTCCCATAATGATGCTATCGCGCCTTTATTGGTTGCTCCTGCAGCCAGGAGAACTAATTCGGCGGCTTGGACGACGTGGCAAATCGCTACGAGAGAAATTCGAACGCTTTACGATTTTGAAGCTGCAATAATACCCGCCACAACGGCAAAAGCCTCCAGTATTTGCCTGTGAATATCCAGTCTCTTCCAATCGGCAGCCCATCCGCGAACTTCCTCAAGGCTAGCGCCACCGCTGGAACTATCATTTTTCTTGGGGTTGACGATTCGTTCGTGTTCGGCGAGGAGCTTGTCGTTGACGGGAAACACCCTGAACTGGGTGTATGGCGCCACGGACCCCATAAGGACAGCCGCGGCGAGGTTGTAGATAAAGGCAGGGCTTTCGGTGCCATCTGTAGAAGATAAAAATAGCACGAAACTGTTAGACAAATGGAAACGAAAAAAAGGCTCTTTGGTGTGTGTGTGCCGCATTTAGGTTTGTGCCGGCAGCGCGGCGAAGAGATAGGGGAGGGGCCGAACCCACCTTTCCAAGCAAGGAAACCGAAAACGGCCGCCGTGCCGGTCACCATTGTGGGGCCGTACTTCCGGCCGAAGTCCCACCCTCGGAACCAAAGCTCGGTGATTAGGTCCTTATCTCGGAGCTGCACGATGCTGTGCATGGCGAGTTTATCGCTGCCATATTGATATCCTGAAATTGTTAATAAGGCCTCGGGGCTTCTTCTCGAGCGTGGAAAGAGCGATAGTCGTTGCCCAACATACCTACGAGGTGTGCCGCTCCAGCAAGGTTGACCAGTTGTAGCACACGGGTCCAATTGATACCCTCGGCCATGTTGAACGAAGGTTCCGTCTGAAACCGTGGGTCAGATAAGGGTCGTAGAAGTCAGGGTGTGGTTAATGCGCTTGAAAATAGGCAGGCGAGATGTGCGCGATAGTCGTGATCAAACAGCAAGACCAGCTTCATCAACAATTCAGCGATTGTCGTTCATTTTGACTATTAGATCCATCCCACACAGCCCGCAGCCAAACCGTTGACAGCCCCTCATCTTGGTAATCAATTTCGTCACCAGTACGTTCTGATCCCCAGATATGCAACATGTGCCGCCATCCCGCCATCCCACCGGCACACCAAGCCCACAGCCCCTAGTAGACGCGGGAGCCGAAATAGCGCGACAGCGAAATCTCTTTTAGCCCCGTCTCTCGGCTAAGCAGCAAGGCTTGTCTCAAGTCAGACAAGGCTGTATGATAAGGCCAGATTGGACAGAAATCCTGTTGTCACGTGGGGCTCTGACCAAGCCCAACCCCGCGTTTCGGCAGTCGGGACGCTAAACAAAGGGTCACGATCAGAGCGCGCAGCATGTTCGAGCGTATTTCACCCGTCTATTTGGTGCTAGCTGGGTCCATAATGGACGCCCGTCCCTTTTAACGGCTCTAGTACAAATGGTTTGATGTTCTCAATGAACTCTCTGTCGCTCTCCGTGTGCTTCATGCACCAGCACCAAATGGCCATTCCCAGGCACCGGTCCCAGGAGAGGAGCGGGAGCAGCGGCTTGTTGTCCATCATCATCACGGCCTTGTCGCACATTCTGCTGATTATCAAAACGTCATCTTCGCCGTCGTCGAGGAGTTCGGGGTCTGTCGGTATCATGCCGAACCACTGCGCCGCTGGGCCGTCCCACATCATCAGCGGCATCGGCACCTTGACTCTGAGCATGGCTGGCTCTGCGTTTCGGGATATTCGGAGCGCGGGGTATATCGTAATAAAGACTGCTTGAAGTATCAAATGTAGTTTGAATTGAAAAACGGCAAGACTGTTGTCGCAACGGAATTAGCAAAAGCTCTCGTGATTGTATGCTTTAGAGCTGAAGTAAATGACAGCGCCCACTTTCAGTACAAGTTTCCCTCTTCTTATGAAGAGACATGTCCTCAACATCAGATGAACCTCCTCAGAGGAGTCTACTGTATGTGATGCTTTCAACGAGAAGGGGGCTGTGGACATACCGCTGATATGATTCCCGGAAAACCCAAGGATATCCACTATTTCCACATAGCTGCGAAGCTGCGTTAATCTTCGACTGGTCGTAGATGCCCGTCGCTTTGAACGTCTCCAGGAGCATTGCGTGCGTCATCATCACGTTCTCCATCGTTTTGTCTGCCCGGTACGGCACCAAGATTGTTGAAATCAGCATAGCTTGGAAGACTGGTAGCAAATCTACTCGAGGGGACAGCATGCCCCTTCTTGATTGTTCTAATAGTTCGAGCTGTAGAGACTTGGTGTTAGCGTACTGCGTAACGGTACTGACTCGGGTCGCATTTACAGTGGAAACCAATTTGCCCGTACGCTGTAAAGGCTAACGCAAGCAAAAGAGAAGCTATCAACACTTACGATTCTGTTGCCTACCTCTACTAAGAGGTGGTCGTGGAACCTGATGGCGAGATCTCTCGACCCCGGTGCCGAGGCAAACCATAGTCCAACGGTGATGACGGCCTGCATCAGCAGCTTAGGCTGCATCGTGGACTCGAACGTCTCCCTGTGCAGCATCGGCCACTGGGGATGGAAGTGGTCAAAGTAGACTCTCTGCAACTGCATCCTCATGCCCTCATCCAACATCGATCCAGGCGCAAAGTCGAATGTATCGGTCATCGTCATCGGTGCCGGTGGCATGATAGTCTGCGTAAGCAAGCCGGTGGGCGACATGCCCGTTGTCAAGGGGTCCGGCATGATGGCGGGATTCGAAGGCGCCATGCAGGCAGCCAGCATGCTAGAGCCAGTAGAAGGGGACGATCCCACCGCTCGTCCTGGCGATGGTTGCTTGCCGCGCGGCTGCGGCCACTCGCACGATCTCCCCTTATCGTTGCACGTCGAACAGGCGGGTTGCTGACCATCGCATCTTGTCTTTGTGCGATGGCACGGGACGCAGGCTTGTGCTACGCGTGTTGGCGGGGCAGTCGGGCCGTGGAGAACCATATGCCTACGAAGAGTATCTCTATTATGGTGTTTTCCGCGTGTTAGTCTAGATGTTGTTCGGGTTCGGGTCCGTTTCCGACCAACGCGAGATGGCCTCGGGTGCCGAGCTGGTGCACCACTTTGACACTTTCTCTACAACCACCACAACAACGACAACTCGCAACAACAACAACAACAACTGCAGAAGCGGCAACTGTATTGACATACCCTCTTGTAAATTTTGTACCGCATGACGGGCAGCAAAAAGATGGTGTAGCCGCGTGCTCCTTTTTGTGACGCGTGAGGTGCTCTTTGCGCAGATAGGAGCGGCCGCAGCCGTCATGGTCGCAGGTGAACGGCATTCTGGGCAGCTCCAGCGTACGGAAGGAACAGATCCATCGCACTGGAGAGTTGGTTCCCAATACAGTTGACTAAAGGATGAGTAAAAAAAGGGCCTGGCAGTAGAGAAGGGGCTCGGTGCATAGAATAGCACCGGTGCACTGGTGCGCTGTGTGTTGAGATGTTCGGACAGGACCTTCGCTTGACTCCGAGGCCCCCTGGGAAACTGTGGGGCCGGGGCTAAACCTCGCGCGGCAGCTGTACGCGCCAAAGCTCGCTAATGATTGGTCTCCCACCCTCCCGGTGCTTATTAACACGCGCTGACTCAGCGAGTGGGATACCGGTTTTGTGGGTCCTAGGGCCCCGGGGCGGGGGCTCCGGACGCCGAGTCTGCTGTCAATCCGCCGGCGAGCCGGTAGGAGGGCCGTTGAACACCACGGAGCTTATGAATGACGGTTTGAAGAGCCCCGGGCACGCCGCCGGTGATATAAGAGTCCACCGGAGGGCTAGATGTCGCGATATGCAGTCGAGAGAGAGAGACAGCTCGAATACCTTCACAGTAGATAGAGGGAGGGCACACCGACGAGACAGACATCCCGCTGAAGATTTCGCTTTCTGAGACACCAGTTACTCCTCACCTCGCACACACGGCAGAACAATAATGGCTGCCCTTAGAAAGATAGCCGTCATCGGTGTAAGTACATAGTCCCGTCCCCCCTCCCGTCCCCTCACCTTGCTCCCCCTTACCTTTCCCCTCCGGGCTCCAGCATTGACCAGTGGCCCGCACGTGGCAACTAAAATAGGGAACGGGCGACCTCGGCCATGTCATCGTCCAGCAGTTGGTTGCCGCCGGCATCTTCGACGTTGCCGTCGTTACCCGAGACTCCCGAGACACACGAGGCAAGATCCCTACGGGCGCCAAGGCCGCTGAAGCCGACTACGAGTCCCTAGAGAGCCTGACCGCAGCCTTTCGAGGCTTCGATGCCGTCGTCTGTACTCTGCCAGGCCATCTGGAAGCCTTACTTCTGCGCATTCTCGACGCCGCCATCGCTGCGGGCGTAAGGCGCTTCATTCCCTCAGAGTTTGGCTCAGATCACCGCCAGCCGGCCGCCCACTCCGTCCCTCTCTCCGCGAGCAAGATCAAGGTGGACAACACACTTCAGAATGCCGCCGCAGAGGGCCGCATCGAGTACACGTCCATCTTGGGAGGACCATGGATCGAATGGATCATGACTTTTGAGGAGGGCATGAGCATCCCCGAGCGCAAGTTCTTCATCCACGACGGCGGCGACATCCCCTTCGGCCTCACCACGCGAAAGGCGTTTGGCGACGCGGTTGCGGGCGCGCTCAGACACCCCGAAGAGACCAAGAATCAGATCTACACGATCGAGGTCATCAGCCTGACTCAAAACCGCATCCTGCAGCTCGTCAAGGAGGCCCTGCCCGACCTCGAACTTGAGATTGTCCATGTCAACACCAAGGAGCGCTACGAGCGAGGCGTCAAGAAGCTTGTTTCGGGCGTCTTTGACATGTCTGTTGTGGGGGACATAGTTTTGAGATTCGTCTTCGACTCGGAGCTACAGCTTACGTCCGACACCAAAGCCGCCAATGAGTTGCTCGGTGTCGAGAGGATCACCGAGAACCAGTTCAAGGAGCTCGTCAGATCCTTGGCCAACTGAAACTGGGGCCGCCAATGGAAAGCAACGTTATGCGCGTGCCTTACGTCGTTAAGCACAGCAAATGTCGGTCAAAACTAGCAAAGAAATGTGTAGTAGCGACTAGTATTCATAAAAACCAATTGAGAACAGCTGAAACTCAAAGAGGTCTGTAAAGATCCGACGGGAGGTTCCATGAGCCTGGAAAAATTTGTAAACCCGCGGCATTATTGCCTCAAAGCGGACATAAGTCGTTACGCCAAAAAAGCGCCAAGCCAACGCTACAGCTCTGCCTAAAGGCCTCTAGACCGTTAGTCTGATGCTCTAAAGACCCTCCTAGAGACGGAGAAATAGAGTTGCCCACGGCCGCCGGCTATCCACTGGCCCTCCCCTGTACGGGATGTGGGCGGCGTCTCCCGAATTGCCGGAATAGGACATGGCACGGTGCCTACGATGAAGCTTAATGAGTAATGAACTCGTTGGCGCCCATCGAAAGAACGGACGGACGGAACCAACAAAAGGACCAGACGAGAACGAGATGCAGCAAGAGCTTTGACAACAGCCCTTGCGCAAATCGCCAATGACGATGGAGAGATCAAGATGAGAAACCCAACGGTCGCGACCAGTCACTCTTTGGGAGCTCACGGCGATTCCCACAGACGGATACGGCCCGAAAAGAAAACGAGATGACCATTGATGACGGCACGAGCCCAACGATGAAGGCCCGAACGGTCTACGGCTCCTGAGCCGGTGATCGATAACGCCATCGGGTTCATGACCCGAGTTGGCACCAACCCTCATCCAAACTTGGGCCGAAGTTCGAACAAACTCAAGCACGGCAGCAACACTCAACTAGTCAGAAACGCTTTCTTGGATTTCTTTGCTTTGCCGCTCCACGGAGCCGACAACGGGCCCGTTCAGAACCAGTCCGACAGGGCCGCTGGCGAGCCTACGTGGCATGGAAGTTTAAAATAGGAATATCTAGTCGAGGGCAGGCAGCGCAGGTTGGCAAATACCCCGCCACACCAAGTCCTCTCGTGAAACCGTGCGCCCACGGACGCTCAACGGTCTCATCGGCACCCACGCCGTGTGATTGGTCAGTAACCAGGTTTTAACATGTCTGTTGTAATGTACAAGTTGGGGTGAAAGAGGGAAAAAAAAGGTCTTTGCCCTGGAACATTTTTATATACACTCTATAAGGTAAGCAATCCTGTTGGTTATGCGGGGCTTGTTCCGAACCTGCGCTTGCGCTTCCACCTTCCGGGTATTGATAGCCCGGGTCTAGTAGCTGTAGCGGAACTGCTTGTTCTCCTTATCAGTCATCGAGGCCCAGACCTCGGGGGCCATGAAGGCGTCCTCGGACTGCTGCTTGGCCCCGCGTCTCTTGTTCTCCCAGCGGTAGTAGGCGTACAGGGCCAGCGTGACGACGGCGCAGCCGGCCTGGGTGCCCATGACGGCGATCTTGGCCGGGCGGTAGTCGGGGGCGTCGCGGGCCTGGAAGGTCTGCGGGCCGATAATGTTGCCGAGGGAGAAGGATCCGCTGACGATGGCGGCGGCGAAGGCGCGCTTGGTAGCGCCACCAAAGTTGGCGGCGGTCCACTGAAGAATTTTCCCGTTAGACACACTTCTTTTCTTCATCTGCCGTGTCTCACTCCAAAACTTCACGTGGGGAGAGAATGAGGAGGGGCTAGGCTACTTACGGCGTAGAACACGGTCAACGGAGCGACGACGGCGTTGACGAGGTAGATGCCCGCGAGGCAGCCGGCGCGGTTGCTCACGGGGAGGAAAGACATCAGAGCGCCACCGATGATGCTGGAGCGCGAAGATTAGCAAGGTTTTTCTTATTTCTACCGTTCTCCCCCTTCTCTCGAACGAGTTTGTTTGTGACATACGCTGGGATGATGCAGGCGACAATCCAGGCCCAGCGGTTCGACTGGTAGCGAATACCGTATCCGACGAGGAGCGTGAAGAAGATGCTCACAACACCGGAGGGCATGTTCATCAGGGCGGCGTGCTTGGAGTCGTAGCCCAGGTTGCGGATAAGAGTGGCAGAGTAGGTGGTGACGACACCGCTGGAGACGGAAAGCTGCGGGCTTGTTAGCGAGGGCAGAAAGTTGTCAGGGGTTTTGCGGTACGCACGAGGACAACGGCAATGGTCATCAGGTACATCTGAGGGTCCATGAGCGCCTCGAGGATCTGCTTGGGACGGAACTTGCGGCTTTCGATGCCGGTCTGGTTGACGCTGACGTGCTTCAGCAGGGCGACCTTCTCGGTGTCGCTCAGCCAGCGGGCCTTCATCGGGGTGTCCGGGACGAAAAACAACGTGGTCAGGCCGATGGTGACGGGGACGCAGCCGAGGACGACGAACATGATGCGCCAGCCCGCGAGGCCGGCGCCGGGGGCGACNATGGTGACGGTGACGCAGCCGAGGACGACGAACATGATGCGCCAGCCCGCGAGGCCGGCGCGGGGGGCGACGTGCTGGAAGCCGTAGGAGATGGCGCCGCCGAGGATCTGGCCGAGGCCGAGNGCGCCGGGGGCGACGTGCTGGAAGCCGTAGGAGATGGCGCCGCCGAGGATCTGGCCGAGGCGGAGGCCCAGGTACCAGAAGGAGAAGCGCGGGGCCTGCTCGGACTTGGTGTACCACTGGGAGCTGATAAGCATAAGGGACGGGCCGATGGTCGCCTCGAAGATTCCCAGGAAGACGCGCGAGACGAGCAGGGAGGTGTAGTTGTGGGCGGCGGCACCGCAGGCGGTCGCGGTGCCCCAGAGGATCACGTTGATGCCCAGCCATTTGGCGGCGGGAACCATCTGGAGAAAGTAGACTGCGGGGTGTGGGTGTCAGTGCATCCCTCTTTGCTTTTCTGAAGCCTCGTCCACGAGACCACGCTTTGCTTTTCTTCTTCCTCAAGCGAGGCGGGGGGATGAACGTACTGTTTGGAATCTCGAAGCACAACAAACCCACGAAGAGGAACGTGGCAATGTTGGAGAAGTCGTTTCCGACCAGCTTGAGGTCCTTGTTAAGACCCATCACGGCCGCGTACTGTTGTCACTCATCAGATTACTGTTTTACTCTCAGGAGATACGCCTGGATCGCAGAAGCAAGCGCCCGAAAGGGGGTGAGACGCACGTTGAGGATGACCTTGTCCAGGAACTGCATCGTGTAGCATCCGAACATGAGGGGCACGATGTGCCAGTCAATCTTGCGGCGGAGCGCATTGATGTCGACCGAGCTGGTGTCGCCGCCGGCCTCGCGGTGGTCGTTGAGGAACTTCCAGGCCCCGTCGACGGAGCCGGAGGACGAGGCATCGTGGTCGGACGCAGCCGAGCTCACGAGGTCCTTTGGGTTCTTCTCGTCCATGGACATGGCGTGTTTCTGGAACTAGGGTGTTTTCGAGAAAGAGGTTACAAAATAAAGTGAATTAAAGAAGAAAGCAATATGCAAGCGCAAAGTGGACGAGTGTGACGTGACGCCCTGGAATTACAAGCCCGGTACGACCCAAAGCACGATGTCTGTGATCGACGAGGAGGGCGCACAGGCTTCCGCTGCGGAGCTGCTGAACACTTAGAGTTTTGCTGATCAGCGAAAATAAAAGAGGTGTCAGATGGAAAAGAAAAAAAAGCGACGGCGAGGAAAATAAAACGCTGTCGGCCGAGAAGGGATGGGATGGGATGGTAGTAATGAAGAGAGGGAGGAAGAAGCAACGAGGGAGGACAAGAGCTGATTCGGCCGCTCTGATTAATCCTGCAAGTGTAACTGCTACCCCTGTTTACGTCGGGCAAGGTGATGTTCCCATTCAATTATGAATCTGGTTCCGATTCTGGTTCGAGGAGGGCCCAGAAGCACGGCGTTGTGGTTCTTGTTGGAGCAGCTTGGAAGATGCACCTCACACCAAGCTGCACGCAAGTGCTTGCTACTACATCCGCCCCCTCGTGGTGCAGCATTTTTCAACATTTCCTTTTAATGTAACCCATCCTGTGCCTCTGAAGCCAAGCCTCTAAGCTACCTGGGAGCTCGTAGTGCCGTACGGCGCAGCTCCCCGATCCCCGCCTGCATTTTGCAAGGTTTGCGCGGTCGGGGCGGAGGGAGGGGATTGCAGGGTACGAGGGGGGGACCCTGGATACCTTTTTCTCGACCAGGGCCGACCCTCGCCTCGTCACTCTCGCCAACGAGCTCACCTCACACCCCCCGGCCACCGATGCACGCAACCTGGACCTCCAGTTCGAGAGCCGAGCATCGCCGTCTACGGACGCATAGGATGAGACCAGTGACAAGGTGAATGATGCACCCTCAGCTGAGGACTGGATCCAGGTTGAAGGCGCAGAAACGGTGGGAACAAGAACAAGAGTGGCCGACGTTGCCAGCATCCCCGTCGAGGGCCCCATTGAAAGCAGTCCCATTCATATCCGGCCGCATCGCAGGTGAGCCTATGATCGAGCGCCAAAGCCAGAGCCGTCTGCTCCCATCTCGCCAGACCGGCCCGCTCTTCAGAGTGCGCGCGGGGATCCAGGCTGATGGTGGCGACGAAGGGGACGATGGTGAAGGAGCCCCATCACATTCCCCATCCGCAAGGCGGCGCTCTCTGCTGATTCTTATCTCCCCATCCACCGGAACGAGGTCCGTAATGTGGCGGCGTTGTTAAGAACGTCCACCTGAGAAACAGCAAACGGGTACTGAGCCCACCAGCTGGTCCTGAACAAGAGTCATGACGCAGGATTTCAGGACTCTGTTAACCACAAAAAAATGAGAGATAAAGTGCTTCGAAATCGTGGTCTCTGGGCGGGGGCAGTGCGACCGACCACGTTATTGTTGGGGGCGCCTTTTTTAATAACAGCAAGGCGGGCTCCCAAAGAGCGTGGACGGGCAGCGCGGTATTTGCTGGACATGCCAAAGTGTCAAATTTACGCTTCTGCCGTCGAACGATATTAATCTTCTGCCCGGGTCAGAGGTTCGCACGACATTGTGTCGAGCAGAAACTTTCGCCTCGCCTTGCCTTGGAGCAAAGAGGCGGCACAGCAATAGACGCACCGTTTGGACGGGTTTGACAGATACCGTCCGCTCGTCTGTTCCCGTCCCTCCCACTCCCCTCGCCTTTCTCGCCGCAATTGACCAGTGTGCCAGTCAAGTCTTCTTTTGGGAATTCGGAGGTGGTGTGCGGTCAATTTTTTTCGGCCATCTTTAGCTTCCAACGTTTCCATTCCCAGATCCAGATGCAGCTTGAACAGCGACAACCCATGTTCACACGCCGCCGTAGCTTGTTGCACCATCCCTCTCCAGGGACCGAAAGCGATAGCTTAATGTTCTTTTGTCATCCCGGCCTCCTGCCCCTTCGGATGGCACTCCGGACGGCATAATGGAAACCGTGGAAGCTTGGGAAGCGAAGGAAGAAGCAAAGGTTCGGAAACGAGACAAGCGTCTTTTTCTTGGCGGAGGATGCCAGTCTACACACGCACCCTTCCCCGACTTGCCTCAGCCAGAGACCACCGCCGGCGAGGAAGTCAAGCGATGCACCTGTGCATTCGCGGCGGGGACCTCGTTGATCCCCCAAATAAGCACCCAGGCTCCTCGGCTTTTCCAATGTCACCTTGCAGAGGTTAGAGAAGAGGGAATCCACCCGGAGTGGCATCGCTGATTTCCTCCGCGCTCCGTGAATATGCGGTGCGGGCCCGTTCATTGGCCATGCAAGGCCATGCCAGTCTTGGCCGCGCACGACTCCCGCGGCCTGGCAAAACCCTATCAAATTGTTCGGAATTGGCGTGAAAGATGCATCCTTGCGATAGTTGAGACATTTGAGGATCGGGAGTTTCCTTTGGCAAGGCACCCCTCAGCTGCGATGTTCTCTGCACGCCAGATCAAATCACTCCCACGACCCAAAAGATCCCTCCATCTCTCCTAGGTCCCCTACCTTACCCCGTCATCGACCACCACCCCCTCCTCCATCTGAAATGTCGTGACCCAGTCGGTAGCAGACTTGCAAAGGGGCTTACCGAAACTGCGGAAAGCTCGAGCGGGAAGACACCAAAAGCAACACTTGTCACTGGCCCAGCTGCCTTATTCGTGGTGGATAAGGTGATCTCCCAGCCAGCAGCACACAGAAAGGAGCAGGGCCAGAGGTAATAAAGATTAAAGCGGCTCCCCCCAGTCCGCGTCGATTCAACGCCCTCGTGGAGCTGAACGGTTCTTCGGCCTCTCCACCGTTGTCTGTTTGTTCCCTTGCTTCCCAAATCTGCAGGCTAGGCTTCTTCTTTACCAGTCCGCCGGCGCCTCCTCCAAAGTCCCCTTACTTGTTGGCTTGATTTATTCCCCTCTGGACCCTTCGCTGATTTCCTCGCGCGTGTTGGTCGTTGTCTTGTAAAGTTCGTTCATGTCTTGAAGCCACAAAGCGTGCGGCTCTTCTTCCCTATCGATCTAGTCTATTGGGTCACAAACGGCAGCTACCCGCAGCACATTACGCCATGGGCTGGGTATTGAACGCCACTCCCGAGGTCGAGGCCATCTCGCAGTGGCCGACCATCATCGCCATCTGCACCGTTCTGTCGGTGCTGTCAGTCCTCATCGTGGGGTCTCGACTGTACATCCGGCACACCGCCAGAGGTCTGGCTTCGGATGACTGGATGTCTCTGCTATCGGTGGTTTTTGCGCTCGCTTACTCGGGTCTTACTATCGGTCGTAAGTAACACAGCTGTCAGCGTCATGGATATCTTTTGACGATTACAGAAACGAGATATGGTCTCGGGTTGCCCATCAAGCTTCGTCCCCAGGCGAACTTGATTCAGTACACACGAATCAACTTTGCTGGCCGCCCGATCTACCAGATTGGGATCAGCTTCTTCAAGATTGCACTCTTGATCAGTTACCTGCGCCTGCTCAAAGGCACCGATCAGAAGAGTTACCGCCGGGTAGTCTGGATGACCATCATCATTGTGTTTATCGCTCACTTGGGATGCGCGTTTTCTCTCGTTTTTGCATGCACTCCTGTAAGAAGGTTTCATACCACTATGACCACACATTACTGACTTTCTCCCGATAGGTTGCCAGGTCATGGAACCCGACACTCCCTGGCACTTGTCTGGCCCCAGGCCCGTCTTTCACTGCGTACGCCGTGGTCACCATCGTCTCTGACGTGGTCGTGGCCCTACTCCCCATCCCGGTTCTTCTCAAGCTCAACATTCGCTTGGAGAAGAAGGTCGGCCTCATCGCCATTTTCCTGCTGGGTCTCTTCACGACGCTCTGCTCAATTCTGCGATACCTCGAAATCAATCGCATCCAATTTGGCGACGGAAACTCGACAATGCTGGTATTGTGGGGAACCATCGAGTTCAACGTTGGTGTAAGCAATTGCCAAGCCCCGGTTGTTCGTCTCATAATGCTAACGAGCGGCACAGAACATTGTTTCCTCACTCCCCTTCCTCGCACCCGTGTGCATGAAAAAGGCGAAAGACTACCGCTCGAAATACTCCGGTGGCTCCTCCCACGGACGCAGCGGGATGAAGCACGCCGAGCGGTACAAGCTCAGCGACATGAACCACGACAAGAGCGTCTTCGCCTCGGCGAACCACAGCAAGGGCGACAACGGCAGCGAGGAGAACATCCTCCCCGGCAACATCATGAAGTCCGTCACGTACAGCGTCCAGGTCGACGACAGAGTACAAGGCAAAGGGTCCACACGAAGGAGGGACTCGAAAGACTCGGTTTGAGTTTGGACGAAATGATTGTACGGTTGACACAGCGGCTACGGCACAATACATAAAGATGTACATGATAATGTGTAAGGGTATTAGAACAAGAATCGAGACATCGATAGATCTACAAACAGGCGTTCGGGGGGCATTTTCCCATCATCATCACCAGTTTCGATTTTTGTGAGCGATCACTTCCCATCAGGGGACTCCAAAGTCCGACCCCAGAGTTGCATCTAGACGAGGGAATCCTCAGTATCACCATCTTCCCGTCAGCGAATGCGACTCTCGATCGGAAATCATGAGCAGTAAAAATAGGGGACATGGACTGCACGGGCTGCTGATCGCTCTCCACCAGCCAACTGGGGCACAATTACGTGGCTCATGCTCATGATTCAATCCCCCTCCAGATCCCACTTCACGAGGAACATATGGGGAGTCGAACGATGGGCAATGCAAATCTTTTCCCACTCTTCATTCCCAAGAATGCGGTGTACGCGATGGCCACGGCGATGCACGTCTATTAATCTAAAGTGGTATCCTGAGTCTATCCTGAATCTATCTTACTCTTCATCAAAGTGAAGCTTCATCTCCCGCTTGCTGAGGAGCGGGCTCGTAGGGCTAATCTTGGGCCAGTCGTGCGCGTCCAGACAGGCCCGCCGCGACGCCAGCACGCCGGGCCGCGCTCTGGCGACGACGGCATCTTCGTAGGCGTCCATGGCCGCCCTGAGCTCCGGGAAGCCGGCGCCGCCCAGCAATTTCGGGCCCACGGCCTCTGCGAAATCCAGGACGTCGAGGATGGCGTGGTTCGCACCCTCGCCTCTGTCTGTGCGTGCCGTCAGCCATCATTCTCGTTAATTTGAGACGAACCCTTCTCCCGAAGGATCCCACCGGGAAACTCATCGGCTAACAAGGAGGATGGAAGCCAAAAACATGAAAGCTTCAATGCTATAGGGGCGGCTCGGCGACTTACACATTGCCATGGCGTGGAAGGCGTCACCCATCAAAACCGCCCGTCCTGATGAACGAAGACCCTTTGGCGGAGGGTAGTCGAAGAGCTCGAGTTGTTTCACGTCGGTGTCAGCAGGAATGCCGAGTGCAAGGGAGCGAAACGGCTCCGACCAGCCGCCGGCGAACGACCTGATGAGATCGAGTCTGCCGCCGTTGGTCTCCGGAAATCCCGTCGCCTCCGGCTTGCCCAAGAAACCCGGACGATCCGGCCACGAGATGCACATCTGGCAGCTGTACTTGTCCGTGCTGTCATTATTGTTTCCAGGGGCGTCGAGCACTGCGGTAGAAGGAACGCACAAAGTTCGTGTTAGTCTTTTTCCATGCCGCGCGCAAAGCAGCGTTTCCAGAAAGACGATGCTAGGAGGGGTCGATGAGGGATTCGGCATAGCTCGAGATCAAGGTTTTCTCCGCCCTTCGATAGCGCGCTGGGGATTTGCGCCCACGATCAGGGACTACCCTGCCTCGGCGATACGGTTGATCTCGGATCATCGTCCCTCACCATCGTCGGGAAACCAGAAGCCAAGAAGAGGGGAGAGAGGAATCGAATGCAACGTTGGATGAGAAAAGAATGACAAAAAGAGGTACTCACTGCTAAGATACAGAAAAGTGTCGTTCTGAGACGACGTCCCTTGCAGGAAGAAGGGATCAAGCTTCCGGATCGGCTCCATCTCTTCGGGGGACAGAAACACTTTGAGGCCAAGAACCCGGACCGGGATCCGGTGCCTCTGGTGGTGATCCGGGAAAAGCTGCGTCCGCACTCGGGATGCGCCTCCGTCGCATGCGACGAGCACGCGACCGGCGCACGTTGAGCCGTCCTCGAACGACACGACGACGGAGTCCTCCTTTTCCTCGTAGCTAGCGAAGCCCTTCCCCCACTATATTGCAACTCAGCATCAGGATCTGGCTGCCGAGTGAAAAGAGAGAGCCCCATAATCTAAAAAGGTAAAAATCGCGAATCATACATACCTGGATGTCGATGCCGGTCGCAACAAGCCGACGCAACCTCTCCCTCGTAACCCTGATCCGCAGACTCTCCGGCGCGCGGGGGCTTGCACCCTTCAACTCGCCGGTGCTGAGGTCGAAGAAGGGGAACGCGGAGGCCTCGCCCCTCGCGACGGCGGCGCGGTCGACGTAGGCCTCGGGCAGGCGGGCGACCAGGTCCTCGGGCAGCAGAGACCGCAGCGCCGGCAGCGACCAGTGCAGCGTCAGGCCCCAACCGACGCCGCGGGTGGTGAGGTCCGTGTCGCGCTCGAAGATGCGGAAGGGCACGCCGTTCTTGCGCAGGTACTGGGCGAGCAGCAGGCCGCTGACGCCGGCGCCGATGATGATCACGGGGAGGGGCCCTTGCTGTGCTGAGGAGTCTTGGGCCGCCATGGCTGTGGCTCTTTGTCTCTCGGTAAAACGGCGTTTGACGAATTATGGATTAAAGGTAGGGGTTATGTTACTCGGCTGGCAGACCAAGACGTTTTGCTTTTTGATGTGCGGTGCAGACGCAGCGGGAGCAAGCGTAAGCAACAGGGTGAGCAGCCAAATGAAACGCAATGGCGGGAAACGGCACCAATGACAAGTTAATGCTGAACTGCAGTTGTTGTAATGTATGTTACCAGTGGCGTGTATTAGCAATTGGCGCTCAGCTGGCTTGGCTTGGCTGTGCTATGTTGGACTCAGTCACCCAGAAGGCACTTCCGGTGCTTGAGATGGCACTTCCGATGCTTGTGGACGTCCAATTTCACTCTGTCTATCCATAGAGGGCCCCGTTTCTCGACTTATCGAACCACCCCGCTGCTAATGTTGAACCGAAAACTCTAATCCCACTTCCCATGCCCTGGACCCCAAGTGGACGAGGACGCAGAGTCGCCTGATGTCAGGGGGTTTTGAGGGCCAGGATCTCCTAGCGAGAGAGACCCTTGGCACGGGAGGATCGCGGAGCACCTCCCCGGCGCCACTGTCCACACCACCTAAGAGACGCCGTCGACGGGTGCTGGCGGCCCAGAGACCCTTACGGCAGCCTCCCGGCGCCATTTCCTTCAGCGACCTCCCTAGGTGGTAACTTCGCCGGTAAGGCAGAGCGGGAGCGGGAGGGAAGCGGAGGGCGTCTCGTCGGCTAATGATCTCTGTCGTATTTCGAGGTCTGTGCAAATGACAGAGCGCGGCGGTGGGATGCCGCAACCACACTACGATCTGACAGCATCGATATCTGTCAATCCGTCTTTGACGTCTGTCAATGACAACCAATTGACTTCGGACATCGACTGTCCATCCAAAGAAGCCTCACCTGAAAAATTATCGAGTTGTCCAGACAGAAGAGATGGCTGCGAAACCACACTCCTTCGTCCTTCGGTCTGGCACAGCGGGCCAGGGGATGCTGGCCCAGCCAGGACCGCTAATCTCGGAGTGGCTAAAGGGGGTGGAGGTAGCAGGCACAGCGAAAGCAAAAGTTCGCAACTGGGCCCGTACGTACTGCGGTATCAGGCCAAAGTTTTAGCCCTTGTACAGGTAGCTGTGGCTCAAGCAGACCAGGGGCGGTACATCGATCGCAGGCGAAAGACCGGCCACTCAGCAGTTATTCCAGAGCTTCCCGTGGGACCGTCAGTCCCCACGATACGTGGCTTGGGCTAATACTTACCCATAACACCATAGTAATCCCACCGAGGAGCCCTGTCCACAGGGCGAAGAAGAGAAAAAAGTGGTCGGATTTCGTGTTGGTGTGGTGGTTTCTCCTCCTTGCAAGTTGCCATTTCTCCTCCCCCAGAGCCACACAAGCTCGCCGGCCTTGCCCTCCAGTCCATTCATGGCTAAGCATTTTCTCGAGTGGATGCTTCTCCGGGAACGCTATGCCGTGACCCAGGCAAAAAACAGAACAGAAAACTCCACCGTCGTCGACTCTTTGTAGCGCACCAACCGCGCAGCCAGTCAACGACATTTCCCAAGGATGGTCGCATTCGTTACCAGACCACCAGCCCTTTCCTGTCCCTGAACTTCACAAGGGATGCCTTGCCGGCACACAGGCCGCTCTGCCCTCTGAGGCCAACCCATTGGCCCAGTTTACGCCACGCCAGACCTGGGTTTCGAGGGCCTGAGCATATTCCAGCCTCTTAAACCCGAGATATTGGATGACATTGAAGCTTCCTGTTGTTCGATTCCTGGACCCGAGATTGATCCGGGCCCCCTCAAACATGAATTCACTGTGAGTATGCCAGAACTTCCTCTCGATTCGATCGCGGGAGGAAAGATGCGCCGAAGAGAGTCCCATCGGCCGCAAATCAGACTTTTCTGTCTCTACCGGTCTGCCATCCCAAGAAAACACCCCCTGTCGATGGGCCGATGCAGCGCAACGGCGCAGCGAAGCACACCTTCCAGCCTACGTTAGCTGCATCCCACGCCGGTTCTTTTCGGTGATTTCCCTCTCGCATCGCCGCCATGAATCTGGTAAGGCGTCCGGTTTCCGTGTCATGTAAACGAGGGAAATCCTGCCCGAAACCGTTCCTGGGTCGCAATAGCGTACGGCGCAGCAGCAAAACGGTCGTCGTAAGAACTTTTTTTCTACCTAATTTTTCCGGTCGAAGCCTCGGGATGGAACGTAACGTTGGCGGCGGCGGCACTTGTCGGTCCTATTTCCCTTGGGCTCGATTGATCGTTCCATCAGAGCTACGGTAGAGCTTCACGCCCATCGTTGGTTCAAGGTTCTGACTGTTTTCATTTGACAAACATACCATCAGATCGAACCCGTCTATGGGAAATGCTCCGATCACTGACGTTCTGGTTACGAAACTGATGGTGCCCGCCCCTGGATCTTCCCCCCTCTCAACGGCACCGATCGCCTGGATCTTCCAGCGAATGGTGTGGCGGATGCAAGCGATGCGCGCATACTCTTGCGTGCCTCGCCATTTCCCATGTGTTGCAGATGCACTGCATAAATCACGCCGCACCGAGACTCGCATCTGCCGACACGAGGCACCAGCCAAGATGCCGCAATGCAAGTTCGTTACGGACGCAGTGCACTGCTGTTCACACCGTTCATTCAACGTGTTTCCCGTCTCCAAAAGAGTCACAACGCAGCCGCTCACATTTCCACTCGGTCGGAGTCCCTCCGCCGCCCTATCTACCCTATCGTCAAGCAGGAGCCATCATCTCGCGCGCCTCGACTGCCTGATGGCCCCTGAGGCAAGCGACGCGAAGCGAAGGGGGCCAGATTCTCCCCTCGAGCCTGGAAATCTCTGGGAATCTTTCCTCCGGTGGAGTCGTAGGCGAGCGAGCGGGGGGTGCCGTGTTGAAGATTTTTGATGACCACCACCCCTCCCAGGACCCCCAAGCTGCGCAGGGGAGGGCGCGGAGGACCCATCAGGGCTGCGTCGACGAGTGAGAAGTGACAGCATGGGGGCCAGATGCTGTAGCCCTGTCGATACAACGCAAGCCATGGGCTCTTCATAGAGTTTTGTTCGTCCATGGTACCGATGTTACTTGCCCTTCAGAAACCTGGGATATTGGTCCAGAGGTCTGGATGAGGTTGTTGGCGCCAGAGGGGGCGATCGGGCGGCGTCGAATAATATCACCATGTCCGGCGGAGAAATAGTGGCGAGCCCCAGCCGATGGGGAGTCACAGCTTGCAGGTGAGGAGTCGGGCGTCCGCCGACGGCATGGAAGCTTCTTGCTGCCCGCCGTGTGTCGTCCCATGAAGTTGTCCAGACCGTCGAGCCCTGGATCCTTGGTGCAGGTATGGATTTGTTCCCAATTTCCTGGGTTGGCTTGCATGCAGGCAGGTTACTGGTCCCAACGAACACGGAGACATGGCGCTTTGAGTGTCATCGGAAAGCAGCTCCGTCCCGGTGAAGTTTTCTCGTTCCCAATCGAGTAGTCAAGAGCCGTCGCGTATGCCTTGCCTAAACGAGCGGTTTTTCCATGGGCCCGTGGACGATGTCAAGGGAGAACTTCGGGTCCGACTATGAAGAGCTTGCCTAAGTTAGCGACAGGCTTGGGAGGCATGTATGTTTCCGAATGTTACATCATGACTCTCGCCCATGAAGCTTCGAAGGGGTCGATGAGAGCTCATCTCACTTTGCTGTCACGAGGATGTCTTGATGCCTTCGCCCCTGAACCGCTCTCATCACTTCACTCAACGTTGACCGGCTTTCAATGGTCTAGACTTTGATGGCTTGTCACTGACAAGCTTTTCTTACGCTCCCTAGTCACATAACACACCCTGACTCTCGGGGCGTTTGAGACGGTCTCTCAAGCCTGTGCATCCGCGAATACAGGACCTACTACTTATCCATCAATATGCTCGGCGTTCCGTGATTAATGTGGCTGCCTGGCTAAGAAGGGCCACCAACAACAGTCTCAGTCTAAGTCTCATCCTTCGCGAGAAGTTTGTTGAAAGATTGCCTCACACATGAAATGAATCATACTACTAAGAGCTGCAGTACTCTGAAAAGGTGACACGTTCATCACGCGCTTGTAGGGATTCAAGCAAGAAACGCTCCTGCAGGATCCACGCGTTCGCAGATACGATGGGACTCGCCTTAGTAAAATCCACCCGGCATAGCTCCGTGGGTAGCCGAGGGAGGACGAGGGAGCCGGAAAGTTACTTGGGCTAGGGGAAATATTGAAATGGGGTCGGTGTCTTGAAGTCAAGGGACCTCATACGCCAAGATAAAATCAAGGGTCACCTTTATTGGCAGTGAATGATCGAAAGAGAACTCACGATGAAAATTACACTTTGCGCTAGTGAACGAGAGTGCCTGTAAATGGAGACGACTGGGGCTTTATTGAAGACACTGGTTATGGATGCCGTGGTTCTGGGAAAGCTTCGTTCGTCGAGACTTGCTTACATATTTGATACAACATACGATAGATCTATTACTTCTGGGGATACCACTGCTACCTCGCAAGGAGGGAAAAACAATATTTGCACCAGTCGAGAGAAGGGATTATCTTAGCCTATCCTTCGCTTGGATAGGAACCTCCAGGATACGAGAGATGGTTTTCATGAAGAGTTTTGCTGTCCGAACGAGCACTTCCAATTAGCCGGGCGGTCCACTAACTGTTATGTTCAAAGACGAGTACACCTATCACTTTCCCTAATGTGACCACTATTGTCGTTGGTATAGTTGGTGTTATTGTCGTCGTCATCGTTGTCGTCTTTTTCGTATTTGTTACCACTGTGGCATTTTCACTGTCCGCCCGAGTCGCAGAAGTGTTAATAAAATGACCTAATAATGGTGCAGTCGTGAGGTGACTTGATAAACTCTATGTTCGTTCCACGCTTCGCTTTAGTCACTCGATGAGATGTCGTAGAAAGCTCTATAGCCCAGCCGTTAAGACTACAAAAGACATCTGAGCACCCACTCACTTGAACCTGATGGCGGAACTCGTATACCGAACATCTCATTGTGAGGTTGAAGATTTAATTACTAATTAGTTGTTACAAGTTATTGTTCAATAAATAGTATGCGCGACATGACTTTGAAGAAATATCAGAGGCCAGCACCCAAAGTCTTTTCACATCCCATCTGACCAGAACTTAGCAAGGACATGGCACATCCTCATAAGTCATCGTGAACGGAAGCCACTTGTACCAACTTGTGTCCGGCAGCTTATACCACGCAGGACGGAAAGAGTTGCTGCTTCTTCCATCGTCCCTATAGTATGAGTTGGCCTGAAAGTCGGGAACCTGCAGCGACATCCCAAACCTTTCCACGCCTCCCGCGTCGATGATGGAGCAAGTGAGCCCCTTGGAGCATGGGTCAGAGTCCTTGGCACATTTGGCCAAAGTGTAGCCGTTGAAAGACTGGTCCATGGGTTTCATGTACACCTCGCCCCAATAGTTGTCGCTGACGTACGGGTACGAAGTTCCGAGAACCAGCGATGGGCCTCCGGGGATGTATCCCATGAGATGACCCTCGGTGGTGAGGTAGAAGACGTAGTCAGTGCCATACCAGGACTCGGGCTGGAAAGAGCCGT